>NW_019385552.1:72664-118006 GCF_000671375.1 Centruroides sculpturatus | reverse complement strand
ACCCCCCTATAACACTGTTGATTATTCCGTTTTATATGAATTCCATGTTGTACGAGTCACTTAGATTTTACAAATACGTGTGCCTGGCTTTGAACGGCTCAAGTATTTGTAAAATCTAAGTGACTCGTACAACATGGAATTTATATAAAACGGAAAAATCAACAGTGTTATGGGGGGGGTCGACTGTATTTTCATCCGGTTGTAATACCAGTGAGATATCGTACAATATTGTAATCTATGAATATTTTTTATTGTATAGTATTAATATATTTGATTAAAGTATATTAAAACGTTATAAATTTATCATAAATTCTCTAGTTTTGCATACAAAATTTAATTTCGGATGTTTTCTCGCTTACATTTCGTACGTATATATAATATATGCATTACATATAAATGAATGCTATTATGAATAAAGCATAAATCAAGTTCATATATATATATATGTTTTTCGTTTTATGACACGCAATTAACATACTGAGAGTCTTCACATAAATATGACATGGTGGAAACACTACTTAAAATATTATTGCGGTTCTACCCTTTAGAGTTGATGCTCATGGCCAAGAACTATCTATACGAAACTCTTTGATGAATCAATTTCGATTGATTCAGCAGTTTAGTATGATTGTGTACGTCATATTTAGGTTGTATTTAGATAAATTCTAGGAATATCAATTGTAATACTTGGTAAATTTTAAATTCGTGTTAAATTTTACATTGTATAATTCCTAAAGATATAAAAATCCCTTTTCTTGTTTACGAAAACAAGTTGATTAATGGATTCTATGATTTACAGTAATTTAGACGAATTTAATTATAAATAACCAAAAGAAACCACAGATCATGTAATTCCCCCTCTGGAATTTCTGTCTTTAACACAGATAATTTTACTAATTATTAATTGTTGGGTTCTATTTTTATTGTTATTAATGGGGAGACTTAAGGGTCCAGTAGTATCCGGGTGAATCAAACCATTGAACATCTGTGTTCGCGCCTGGCTACGGGCTGGCCACGTGGAGTTTTATTCACGTTTGCAACACCTAAATAGGGACCAGATTCTTATAGAAAGTCCTATCGAAAGGTATCTTCCTTAGTAGATTTGCCCGTATTGCGTAATGGTTTTACTTTGATTTAAGGTACATTAACCTTGTTGAAAGTACTAAAGTAATCTGATACTGCTACTTGTGTGAGCGTGTAATTACCCTTAAATAAAATTACCGTTATATATAAATATAATATATAATAAAGTACGATTCTTGATTTATATCTTTCAGTTTTTCTTTCCTCCTATTTGGTAAGTAGGAGGAAAGAAACTCCCTTTTTAATCAAACCCATTATGGGTTCAATTAGCTTCTTTTTATTAGGGATTAAACATACTTATTGTGGTAAAATATTAGCATTTGTCAACGTAAAAGTATAGTGTTTATATATGTATAACCTCACATATGGTTATATATATTTTATATGACTAAAATAAGTAATAATAATATACAAGAAAAAATCATGTCTTCACTTTAGGCTATTCTAAAGCGTTTAAACGAGGTTAGCACATTTCATTTTACTTAAACTAAGAAAGTTGTTGAGCCAGTTGTTAAGAATAAACAATGAGGAATCTGTCTTGTGAGATTTAATCCATTATATAATCTTTAATTTATGAATGGATGGTTTCAGACAGAAAGTTCTAATTATTATATAAGCTAATCCTATTGATATCTGTTGTTAATTTTTAATAATTAATTAAATATTATTCAATGTTGTATGACGTTTAGAATCACTCAAAATGCTTTATTATTAACTGATAAACCTATAACACTATCATATATNCAACGTAAAAGTATAGTGTTTATATATGTATAACCTCACATATGGTTATATATATTTTATATGACTAAAATAAGTAATAATAATATACAAGAAAAAATCATGTCTTCACTTTAGGCTATTCTAAAGCGTTTAAACGAGGTTAGCACATTTCATTTTACTTAAACTAAGAAAGTTGTTGAGCCAGTTGTTAAGAATAAACAATGAGGAATCTGTCTTGTGAGATTTAATCCATTATATAATCTTTAATTTATGAATGGATGGTTTCAGACAGAAAGTTCTAATTATTATATAAGCTAATCCTATTGATATCTGTTGTTAATTTTTAATAATTAATTAATATATACTGGTGATTTCTAATTGTTTATCAGTAAGCTTTCGTTGTTAATTGAGATTTAGACCATTTACAATTGATTAGATGGAATTTTATGTGCCCATCAATCACCGAGTGGTGCCCCGGACCAAATCTGATCCACGGTATATTTGGCACATCATTTATAAATGATAGAAACACGCCTACTTTCTGTCTACTTTTACTAAATGTTTATGGCCTATTTACGACTTAAGAGTAATTTGGCCCGGAAATCGAAAAGTTTGGGCGCTTCTATGTTGAACCACTGAATACTTTGTCACGGATTTCAATTTCCTTTACGTGTCTAACACCCAAATAGACATCAGTTTTCCCATAAAGTCCTCCCTAGAGGAATTTTTCGTCCATGTGTTACGTTGCTGTATCACATCAAACCAAATTTTATGTAATTTTGAAAATATTTCTCCAAGGAATTTTAGATTTAGCTTATATATATTTATATTTTAAAGAGTGTACAATGTAATATATTTTTTTCTGTTAAATATCCCAAATAATTGAGAAGTTTAAAGTCATTAAACCTGTTCATCTTTTCTCTTCGATACTATTATGAAACAATTACTTCCTTAATTAAGCTTAAATTCATATTTAAATGCAATTAAGGAAGTACATTAAAGAAATAATTATGTCAAAGTGTGTAAAAACCAGTATATGTACCGGTACAAAACAGTGTGATCTGATGAAAACATCTTACATTTACGTATTTTGGTACAAGAAAAAAAGCAATTCCACAATCTCAAAGAATCGTTGGATTTTTATTATATTAATTTAATAAATTCGGTTGAATTATATCTACAAATTAAAGAAAAAAGTGATAGTGTGGAAGTAGGAAATATTATTTAAATTCCTCATACAGGTTACCTGCAAAAGAGAAGAATGTAAGTCACGTGTACTAAAAAGAGTTGATGCTAATTTTCTCTCGACCAATGACCAGGAAATTTGAAATTGTGTCATTAAGGTAAGTCATACTCGAGTATTTTTTTCATTAGAAATTTAACCAATCAAGTTTATCCAAAACGAATTTTAAAAAAAGGTTATAAACATTTTCACTTTTATATTCTAATATTTTCCTGTCTTTTTGGGTAGTGTGAAAGATGGCTCCGAGTCAAACTTGTACTACAGTAACAGAAACAAAAGTAGAAGAAAATGAAATTAAATCAAAAAGACCTCCTATGATAATTGTTTGGAAAAATGTAACTGCATTCGTCATTCTTCATCTTGGTGCTCTTTACGGAGTTTACTTAACAAACTGGAAAACTTTCATATCAGGTAAAATAAGATTACGTTTTTTTTTATATAATACATAAAAATAACTGAAAATTTTCTTTACTTAACTCGTTAAGTAGTTTTAAAATACATTACACAGTCAGTTATGTGTTAAATTATATAGAAAAATGAGATTTATCGATGATAATATTGTTATTTAATATATAATTTTCCATTTGAATGATTATCTCTGATTCAAATCACTTAAAAATTAATTGATTTTTAAATATTATTTCGTATATTCTCCTACTTGCAATTTAAAATAGCGAAAGTAAATCTATTTTTTTTAATAGCCTAATCTAATAAATAAACCTTTTTTTTTTTTCTTTTACTCTTCAATCAACACTATAGATTATAACTCATGATATTCATGATGTTTTCCATAAATTTTTCCCAACTAGGAACAAAAAATTTCATACTTTTGCATACCGAATAGTTCTTTATATTCTTTAAATAGATAAATGTACTGTACTTACATTTCCAACCACTAATTGACTCAGATTAAATTATGGTTTAATTAAGGAAATGTAACACGTGAGAGATCAGTCAAGGGGTGTACATACTATAAGGAAAGTATCAGACAACTGAAGAAAACCCTACGTGCCCAACTTGTTGATCAGGAGCCAAATTGACACAGCTGTTTATGTAGATTACAAAATTAAATAAAACTCGTTGTAATGTCTTTTATTTCTTACCGTATACAAAAATAATCTTTAATTTCTTTTATACAATACAATATACACTATAAACATAATATAAATTTTAAATTTTTTATTTTACTGTAAACCTTATAAAGTTCGGTTATTTGTTCTTCGCTGTTTGATTTGTCTTAAAACTAATTTTTTTTTTTTTTACGTAAAGACCTGAAGAGTTTACCTGTTCTTCTTCACGTATCAAACATCTAAGTATAGGTTATTTTCCTATAAAACGACCTTCTGGTAGGCATTTCCTTTGGCAGATTGCCCACGAGATGCTTTACTTATTCCATCAACTAAACCAAACCAAACCTATGATGTTAGAATTTTAATTAAATTCGAACGAAACGTATTGTATTCGTAATTACTTGAAAATAAGATAAATTAAATTTATTAAGCACATTTTGGTGTTGCTCGATAAGTGATTTTTATAAAGAGACAATGTTTGCGCCCNACATTTCATAGAATTCTTCCAAACCTTCTTAACTCTTCTAATGTTCATTTGGTGATATGTACAATAAAGTTAACATTTACGTTCATTTGACCAAGCTCCGCGGGCCGCAACACGACTCCAGGCGGGCCGCATGCGGCCCGCGGGCCTCATGTTGGCCACCCTTGTTCTAGATGATTTTTCTATTTCACGGTTTCTTTATCTTTGTTCTTACATTTTTGTATTCGATATTGATTTAGGCGTGTAACATTCATTCAGCTTTTTAATACTATTACATGACTTTTCCTACACTATTTTTATATTAGCTGAAAGAAGAAGAATTATAAAATACAAATAAAAATCTTTATGGTGTCCGAAATATTTACCTTTTATATATAATTTGTTTTTCACTTTAAGTTTTCTTAATCAAACGAAAAAAATAGAAGTAACTCTACTAGAAACATCCGTTAAAAGATGGAACAACACTTCGATGCAAAGGCATTTTTATAATACACGTCAATGGCACTTACTAATAATGAAAATCATAAACTGAATCGTTAATAAAGGAGAAAATACCTCTTCCCAAATTTAGAATATTCCATGATGTGACCACCGGATGAATTTCCATAATAAGAAGAGGAGAAAATAGAGAGATGATGTAGAACCGTGAAGACCATGAAGACCATGAAGACGTTGGAAAGACAGACTCAAACGATTCAACTTCTCATTGTAATAAACGGATATTAAGTAAACTCATATGCGTGACAGAAAATTAACGTATTTCTTCACCAATATTTACAGATTTAAATGTATTCGAGACCAGTAAGGATTCACGCGATATTTATCTATAAACAAGGTGTTTTGCAAGTAATCTTTCGGGTGGGCCAACCTCTGGAGGTTCGTGTTATTAAAGCCAAGAAACGTCACATCTTAATTCCGGCCTTGTAACATTTAAATACGAGCAAATTTTTCATAAAAGACTTTCGGGAGGCATTCCCCATTGGCAGATTGTCCTACGTTAAACGAATAAAACCTAATAGTGGGCACTAAAAAGGACCTTTTAATCATATCCATAATGGGTATGACAACAACGAAGTGGTCGAGTGTTAGGGAGGGGGTCGTGTGTTTATACCAGATGCTCTGTCCTAGTTACTCTGCTGCTCTTAGTGCCCAAAGAAATAGTATTAAAATGTACTAACAGATAGAGAAGAATAATCCTTTATCTTCTTAAATTTTTTCCTTCATGTACAATACGTATAACTTTGAATTTCTCTCTTCTTTATTACATTTTTTCTTTCATAAATGTAAAGAAAATGAAAATATCTATTATAATAAAGTACGGAAATTGTTTTATAGATTGATATTTATACTACTATAAATTTTTAATAGCTTATTTTCAAATTATTTCTATTAAAATTAATAGAAAAAGAAGACGTAGTAGAGGGACGAATTATGCCAGGAACGAATTTCAGTAACGAATTTATAAAAGGGAAATTCAGACACAAAAAAAGAAGCCTAATCTCAGTGATATATTCAGTTGCAAATATGATTGGACTTTATAAATTCTATTTATAATCCTATTTGAATTTCACTGAACATTGGTTAGTCACGGGTTCCGTCTCTCTAACGGATTGGCCATGTGAATTTTTGGGTGTTTTCTTCACGTGTCTAACACCTAAATAGGGACCAGATTCTTATAGAAAGTCCTATCGAAAGGTATCTTCCTTAGTAGATTTGCCCATGTTGTTGTGTTCCATCAATCCACTCCACTACTATTCGGATTTATACAATTTGCCTTGTTTTTTTCTATAGGTATTATTATATTCTAGATCAGGGGTGGCCAACCTTTTTAGCAGGCGGGCCAAATTTCAGAAATAATATTTCCTGCCGGGCCACGCACCTAATTTTTTTTTGTTAATTTAAGTAAACAAGCAAGCGTGCTACAGCTTCAACCACATCGTTGCTTTCCAGTAGGTGAGATCGTGGTTAAACACTTGCCTGGTTTAATGTAAATAAACACTAAAAAATAGGTATATTTATTTTTTTTGAAGAAAATGAAACATAATTGAGAATCACTTATTCAATAACCGAGAAACATATTTATTAGACAATTAAAAAATATTTAAAAATGAGACATCTGACTTTGTTTTACAGAACTAAGTGCATCAAAATTGATCTCGACTAATGTTGTCGCTACACGCAAACAGTTTTCCAAATGAACATCAGTAATTCGTGTTCTCACTTGTGATTTGATGTACTTCATGCGACTAAAAAGTTGTTCACACGCATAAGTGTTTCTAAATAGCGAAACCATCGACAGAGCATGTTTGTAAAACGCAGGATATTTATCCTTGTCCAAATACATTTCATAGAATTCTTCCAAACCTTCTTAACTCTTCTAATGTTCATTTGGTGATATGTACAATAAAGTTAACATTTACGTTCATTTGACCAAGCTCCGCGGGCCGCAACACGACTCCAGGCGGGCCGCATGCGGCCCGCGGGCCTCATGTTGGCCACCCTTGTTCTAGATGATTTTTCTATTTCACGGTTTCTTTATCTTTGTTCTTACATTTTTGTATTCGATATTGATTTAGGCGTGTAACATTCATTCAGCTTTTTAATACTATTACATGACTTTTCCTACACTATTTTTATATTAGCTGAAAGAAGAAGAATTATAAAATACAAATAAAAATCTTTATGGTGTCCGAAATATTTACCTTTTATATATAATTTGTTTTTCACTTTAAGTTTTCTTAATCAAACGAAAAAAATAGAAGTAACTCTACTAGAAACATCCGTTAAAAGATGGAACAACACTTCGATGCAAAGGCATTTTTATAATACACGTCAATGGCACTTACTAATAATGAAAATCATAAACTGAATCGTTAATAAAGGAGAAAATACCTCTTCCCAAATTTAGAATATTCCATGATGTGACCACCGGATGAATTTCCATAATAAGAAGAGGAGAAAATAGAGAGATGATGTAGAACCGTGAAGACCATGAAGACCATGAAGACGTTGGAAAGACAGACTCAAACGATTCAACTTCTCATTGTAATAAACGGATATTAAGTAAACTCATATGCGTGACAGAAAATTAACGTATTTCTTCACCAATATTTACAGATTTAAATGTATTCGAGACCAGTAAGGATTCACGCGATATTTATCTATAAACAAGGTGTTTTGCAAGTAATCTTTCGGGTGGGCCAACCTCTGGAGGTTCGTGTTATTAAAGCCAAGAAACGTCACATCTTAATTCCGGGAATGTTTTTTTTTTTTTTTCTTTATGGCTTTAGGAATTTCTGTGGTGGAAACATTGTGGTTTTAACAAATAATTTTTAATTCGGCTAAATAATATATTTTTAACTTTAAACCTTAAAAAAAAATATATGTATATATAGTATTTATTTTAACATTTTAATTTTATTTTTCATGATGTATAGAAATATATTATATACATTTAAAAATAAATAATATTGTTTAAAATAGGTTGGGTTTTTCCGTTTATGAATTACAAATAAAATTATAATATTTATTTTATTTAAATAATAGATTGAAAGAGAATATTTTATCCTTTATTTAATCATTTAAATAAGGAAAATTTTTTTCACAGTTTAATGTGATATTTCTCAATTTTTATGTATTAAAAAACATTAACCGAAATAATACAGTAGATCACCCTATAACACTGTTTTATATGAATTCCATGTTGTACGAGTCACTTAGATTTTACAAATAAGTGTGCCGGGCTGTGAACGGCTCACGTATTTGTAAAATCTAAGTGACTCGTACAACACAGAATTCATATAACACGGAAATTATAAGTCAAGGTGAAATAGAGGAAAATGAGGTCGTATCTGGAGTATGGTAAATTTTAATAGAAATTTTATTCCTACGAGTTTTTTAGTTTATTAACCCCTCTCTTCCTCTCCCCCGAGTGAGGAGAGAATTTTCAAAAATCCCTTCTTAGTGTACGTTCTCGTGACGTATACCAAATTTCAATTTTTAACTCCTAACCGCTCTAAATTAATGTTTTTGTATATTTAAATGAATTATTTCATTAAAAATTCTTACTGTATAATTAATTACAAAATATACATTATGATAAATATATAAACTTTATATTAAAACATATTCATCTAATTATGAATCTGTATATATATATATTTCCTCTTAGAATATAAATTTAAATAGAAATACTTCCTTATGTTATACTAGAATTTAATGATAAATGTTATATTAATCTTTTAAAACATGTTTCTTTTTTATATTTTTATATAATATGATATAACAATTGTATAGAACTTATTCGTTAGGTATTTTCTAAACCAGAACAATATTCTTTATGTAATAATTAAAGTAAACATGTTACAGCCTATTACATATTATCGAATAAAGAAGCAAGAAATTTCTTATCATATTGATTCTTATCTATAGATGCAATTGACTATGATTCATCTAAGAAAATAAACGTTGTCCCATTTCATTTAATATGTAACAGTTGGTTCCATACTTTTACTAATTAACTATAATAACAGTTAATAAAAAGACGTAGACTTTTAAATGAAAAACATAATATGTAATTAATAATATCTCTAAATTTTTTATGTAAATCTCATCTAAAAATATACACACATTTAGAAAAAGTATTTTTATTTTTATAAGAATCTTTTAATAATGTGGTTTTAAATTAATGCAAAGTACTTCATAGAAAGTAAATAAATCCACAAATGAAAAAGCCACATGTACCAAAAATTAGTGATGTCATTTTCTCTCGACCAATGATCGAATATTCAATGAATTGTGTCATGTAAGATAACCAAGCAGATTTCCCTTAAGAAATACACCCAATCAGATTTATTTAAATGATTTTTTTTTCACTTTATATAAAATGAACATCGACATATTACATAAATATTTTTGAAGATTAGTGTAATAAACAAGATGGCTCCTAGTCAAACTTTTACTACAGTAACAGAAACTGAAGAAAATGCAAAATCTAAAAAACCACCAATGGAAATTGTATGGAAAAATGTAATAGCATTTATTATTTTACATATTGGAGCTCTTTATGGTATTTATCTTGCAAATTGGAGAACTTTTACAACTGGTAAGTGTTTTTTTAAGGGTGCCAAAGTTAATTACTTTACTCGTGGTTTTATTCTTTTAAACAGTTTATATTCGTATATAATTTAAATTTTATATATAATGTAAATAAGAAATTGTTAAACAAAATATTATTTTCAGCATCATTATGGGCATATTTAAGCATTTTGGGAGTAACTGGAGGATCTCATAGACTATGGTCTCATCGTAGTTACAAAGCAAAGTGGCCTGTTAGAGTATTTCTTATGTTCTTTCAAACCATGGCCATTCAGGTATTTTATTTTATTTTATAAATTAAGTATAATAAAACAATATAATTTTTATTTTTCCATCTTTAATTTTTTTTGTTGAGGAAATAAATATAGTTTAATATGTTCAAGGAACATGGAATGAAGTTTTACAAGTAAAATAACTATTTCTATTTATATATTAATTTTAGTTATCATTTAAAATATTATTTTTAGTATATTAAGGAAAAGTTAAATTCGGAAATAAAGCTAATGCTATTCAATTTTAATATTTCTTCTATGATTTGAGATTAAAACATTTCGATAACAAGGAAAAAAAAATATATATATATATATATATATTTAATTATAACTAAGCATTTAAAACCTGATTTTTATAAGTATTAATTATGGTAATATATGGAGTCGTTAATTAACAATTTTAATAAATTATTTATATTTTGAAGTTTCGGAATTCTTATTTCACGGTCAAATTTTTGTTTGCTGGGGGAGGTTCATATTGCCTAAATGGGATCGCCTTTATGAATAAATATTTCAAGGAAAATGATTATTCCTGTTCTTGAAACTATTAAAAAAAGTTAAATAATATTAATAAACAATTAAAACCTTTACTAGCAATACTTTTTATTATGGAAATCAAGCTGTTCTTGCAGTCATTATTAGGATTGCTGCAGGAACATTAAATATATAATAAACTTTTCTAATACTTTACGAAAAGTTTATCATTTAATATTAATTGAATACGTTATGTAACGAGTGAAAGTTTTGTCTATGAAGGTTTTTTTTTTGCATGATTAAATCTATCATATATTTACATGTGTTATATACAATACCCAAAATAATCTCAATGCAGTTTGATAAATCATTCATAAAATATGTTAAAGGAAAATTTTAACGTTATAAAAAAAATTATAATAATCAAAATATAAATTATCGATAAAATCTAAGTCAATGACTTGTATAAATATTTCTAAAATTGGTATTTGTGTAACATGAAGTATTCATTACAAAGTATCAGTACGCCATCTTTCGATTGTAGCGCCGCGAAATTAGGTCATACGTAAACATTACGTTAAATATTGAGCAAATTAATTGATTTTCAAATACAGTATTTGCATTATAGTATTTATAGTTCATAAAACTTAAAAGCACAGTACTTGATCTACCCAAAACACAAAAACAAAAGAGTTTATAGATTATTCTTTCGGGTAATCCCTGGTCTCATCAAGTTCATCGAGATTCCACTGTATAAGCAAGCCGCAACTGATACGTTACATATTATCTATGAATACAGTCGACCCCCCCTATAACACTGTTGATTATTCCGTTTTATATGAATTCCATGTTGTACGAGTCACTTAGATTTTACAAATACGTGTGCCTGGCTTTGAACGGCTCAAGTATTTGTAAAATCTAAGTGACTCGTACAACATGGAATTTATATAAAACGGAAAAATCAACAGTGTTATGGGGGGGGTCGACTGTATTTTCATCCGGTTGTAATACCAGTGAGATATCGTACAATATTGTAATCTATGAATATTTTTTATTGTATAGTATTAATATATTTGATTAAAGTATATTAAAACGTTATAAATTTATCATAAATTCTCTAGTTTTGCATACAAAATTTAATTTCGGATGTTTTCTCGCTTACATTTCGTACGTATATATAATATATGCATTACATATAAATGAATGCTATTATGAATAAAGCATAAATCAAGTTCATATATATATATATGTTTTTCGTTTTATGACACGCAATTAACATACTGAGAGTCTTCACATAAATATGACATGGTGGAAACACTACTTAAAATATTATTGCGGTTCTACCCTTTAGAGTTGATGCTCATGGCCAAGAACTATCTATACGAAACTCTTTGATGAATCAATTTCGATTGATTCAGCAGTTTAGTATGATTGTGTACGTCATATTTAGGTTGTATTTAGATAAATTCTAGGAATATCAATTGTAATACTTGGTAAATTTTAAATTCGTGTTAAATTTTACATTGTATAATTCCTAAAGATATAAAAATCCCTTTTCTTGTTTACGAAAACAAGTTGATTAATGGATTCTATGATTTACAGTAATTTAGACGAATTTAATTATAAATAACCAAAAGAAACCACAGATCATGTAATTCCCCCTCTGGAATTTCTGTCTTTAACACAGATAATTTTACTAATTATTAATTGTTGGGTTCTATTTTTATTGTCATTAATGGGGAGACTTAAGGGTCCAGTAGTATCCGGGTGAATCAAACCATTGAACATCTGTGTTCGCGCCTGGCTACGGGCTGGCCACGTGGAGTTTTATGGGTTTTCTTCACGTTAGTAACAACTAGACAGGGGCCAGTTTTACATAAAAGTCTTCCCAGAAGGCATTCCAAACCTTGACTTACATTACCTATATTATTATAAATAAATAAGAATGTAATAATTAATTAAATATTATTCAATGTTGTATGACGTTTAGAATCACTCAAAATGCTTTATTATTAACTGATAAACCTATAACACTATCATATATTTACGGGCATATAAACAGAAGGCATAATTATACATATGATAACATAACCTATATCCATAAGATATAAGAATCTATAATTGATTTTTTAAAAACTGGTTTATGATTAATTTGCTGTTTACTTTTTTTAAACCAGAACAAGGAAGATGGAATTTATATATTTTTTTATTGTTTTAATTTACATTTTGTACTGCAGTTTTCCTTGTATTAGTGGAATTATTTCAAAATGAAATTCGTTTAAAGCCATGTTATTCAAATGAATTGACGTAAAAAAAATATATTAAGAAACTTTATAATTGGAATTATATTGCAGAACGATATCTACGAATGGAGCAGAGATCACAGAGTTCATCACAAATATTCCGAAACAGATGCGGATCCACACAATGCTAAGAGAGGATTCTTCTTCTCTCATATGGGATGGCTAATGGTTAAAAAACATCCGGAAGTAAAAGAGAAAGGGAAAAGTATTGACATGAGCGATCTTCTCAAAGATCCCGTCGTTGTGTTTCAGAGAAAGTAAGGAAATTCTTTCATACTTAACATTATTAATCAATCAACTACTTGTATTTATTAATGTTCGTTTATTTTACAGGTATTATTACATATTAGTATTTCTGATATCCGTAGTGATACCAACAATGGTTCCCATTCTTTACTGGGGCGAAAGCTTTTGGAGTTCACTTTTTACTCAATTTTTCAGCCGTTACGTTGTGTCCTTGCATGGAACATGGTTGGTAAACAGTGCCGCTCACATGTGGGGTACTAGACCATACGATAGATTTATAAATCCAAGAGAAAGTCCAATAGTTCATATGTTTTCAATTGGAGAAGGTTTTCATAATTATCATCACACGTTTCCATGGGATTACTGTACCAGTGAGTTCGGATGGAAATTAAATTCAACTGCTCTCTTTATTGATTGTATGGCATGGTTAGGATTAGTTTATGACAGAAAAAGAGCATCCCCAGAAATAATTCAACAGAGAAAAGAAAGAACGGGAGAGAAATTATAGCTTTTTTTTTTTTTTATCTCGAAAAGAACGAATAAAAATTATTTTTTTGATAAAATAATAAAAAATTGGTTTAAAATGTGTGTTAGTTATCAAAAATTTAAATTAAAAACATTATAAGGGAATAAGAAAACTACTTAACACTGGTAATTAGTCATGGGTTCAGGCTGGTCATATGGAGTTTCCCACTTTTCATCACGTGTCTGACACTTAAGTAAGGGTCAGTTTTCTATAGAACCACCTTCTGGCATGCATTCCCCTCGTGTATAAATAAAACCAATATAATCTTTAAACACTAATTAACATTTATATTATTAAAACACGTGATTAAATATGAAAAATAATCAATCGAATTACTTTAAAATTTATTATTAACGTTAATTACAAATAGAATCCCACGAAAAACTCAATTAAATTGATGAAAAACAATTATAAAAATTTAGATAAATTTCTAGCTTAAATGAATTTAAAATATTTCTTTCTCTCTTTGATTTAATATATCGCTTGTTTTTTGTAACGAATTTATTACTTCTAAATGAATTGGATTGTATATTTCATTCTTCATCTTGATCAGTTGCCTCTTCGATATTATCTTCTTCATCAGTTTCTATTTGATGAACCGAAGTAGAATGGATGACATTTTGTAGAACCTCATGAACTTGTTTAGATTGATTTAAANAAAAAAAAAATATATATATAAGAAAATTTACATATAAAAATACAATATTTGAGAAATATATACTGTGATCCTTCTAACTGTCGATACTTTTCGAGCTTTCCTTCCAGTACATCAGTTTACAGTTTACCAGTAAGAATGTATTGTATTGAAAGCCAAGCTCTTCAGTACAATATTTAGATATTTCATTGTCAATTTGTGATTTAAAATGACCAATAACAAGCATACATTAAGCCCTAATTTTATGTGTCAGTTTATGATTCTCGGCGTATCTTCTATGCCAGTGGTGCCAGGCGCCCTATGTCAAATTCTAACAAGTACAATTTGCGAAATAGC
This sequence comes from Centruroides sculpturatus, assembly GCF_000671375.1. Taxonomy (NCBI): domain Eukaryota; kingdom Metazoa; phylum Arthropoda; class Arachnida; order Scorpiones; family Buthidae; genus Centruroides; species Centruroides sculpturatus. Next base: position 103,494 of record NW_019385552.1, on the reverse strand, counting down.
GAAATAGCCAATATTTTTTTAATTAAAGAGTTAGGTCGTTAAGTAAAAAATAAATAAAACACGTATTTAAGATGACAAAAAAATGTAATTGAACAAATTCAATTAATTATAATAAGTGGGATGGATGAGCCTGTTGATCACCGCACATTTTCTCAAACCTTGGAATCAAACTGGACACAGCCACCCTCATTTCCTTCTCCACGTTGATTTTCGCGCAATGTTTAATTTTTAACACAACGACAAAATCAGCTTTACACAAATAAGAAGTAGCAAATGGAATTAAAATTCTCTAAGCTGTACCACTCATAAGGGATATTCATCTTTTACTGATATCCAAAGTTCAGTTAATTTTATGCTGCTAAATTTTGTTTTCAACGTATTGTAGCAAGACAACTCAATAAGAAAAGCATTACCTCGAGAGAACCATGGCTCTCGTGTGATAATGTTTAGTACTTTCTCGATACAACAAAGACGTGTGGGCGAATCCAACATCCTCACATAGTTTTTGAAAAATCTTGCCTTCAACAGCCGTTTTTATAAAGTTTACTACATGTACTACATATTATGGTTCAATACAGGACTCAGATATTCTGAGGCGAGTGCTTCCCTGTAAATAACGCAATGGGTCCACAGTGCATAAGGGTCTTTGCTTCGAAAAAATGCTTGCAAACCTCGACAATATCAGGACATAGAACGAGCATCATCAGTAAAGATACCAATGCATTTGGTCCATTTTTATTTTCGGAAATAAAAATATCAAGGATCTCGAACAAGTCGTGAACCTTAGCACCAGCAGCGATACTTTTACAGAAGAGAAAGTCATCTACAATGCTATTATTATCTATAAACTGTACATAGCAAATCAAGTGAGTATCATTATTATTATCTGTGTCCTCATCCAGCTGCAACCCAAATTTCTTCCCTTCTATTTTTTTTTTAATCACTGAACATTGGAGTTCATTCGCTATGTGCTGTATATTCTGCGACTGACAGTGTTATTGAATAAAGCCACTTTTGAAAGCTGCTATCCAGCAGACCACCGATCATAATGTTTATCATATCAACAGCACCCGGTAGAATGAGGTTTTTCTGCTATAGTATGAGGCTTTTTACATTTTGCAATTCTATGTGTCAACTTTATTACTGAGCTAATGATTTACATCAGGTCTGCTAGATGTTTTGATTCAAGAATACAACTTTAATTATGTGGTATACCAAGATACTAGGCTTATTGATTTTAATTTTAAAATAATCACATTTAATGGAATAATATGTCGCTTTTAACCCTTAATAATATTTAATATTACATTTCCTTCGCCAATAATTGGCTATGAGTGAAAGGAGGTTAGAGTCTTGAACCTGTTTTTTCTCTATAACTATTCTAAGTCTCCTTTTCAAAATAATGTTATGCAGACAATATTATGGTTGAGTATGTCATGTAAGTAATAACTTTACAATTAATTTTTTTAAACAATAATGTTTTTTTTAAATATATACTTGTGCATAATACATAACGTTCAATTACTGATAATAATAGCTCTTCTCTCAAATTTTTAGACCCCGTATGCTTTATTTTATTCATATTTTTATCTGATTATGTTACAGTATTAATATTTTATTTTAAAAATTTATTTATACGCAAGACTCCTACCCATAAATTTAATATATTTTCACTGTAACTAATAATTTCGAACAGAGTATTTATAATTATGAACAGAAAACACAAGTATTATACTGTATATCACATCGTACTGTTTAAACTTTGTCTATGACAATATTTTATACCACACTCGCTGCATTCCATTTCATTTAACATATAACGTGTTGAACAACGTTCACAGTACGGTAAACAAATGATAAACGTGCTATTTTATTCTTCGAATCAGGCGAAGAAAAAAACGTTGCGTAAGGAAAAAAATTATTCATTTATAAATAATTAAAAACTTTTAACTTATTTTCAATCTAAAATAATGGATACTAGTACATGCCCGGGCGAAATATATTAATAAAGGTTAAGATTATTAGATTATTTTTTACTTCTAATTCTTCTATTATATTATATTATAGTATTTCATTTATATTTACAAAGGTTCGTCTCACCGAGTGACCAATCTAACATATTTAAAAAAAAAATTTAAATTGTGTACAGTAAACGAATAAAGAACCCATACACAAGGTAATTTTTGCATTTATATAAATCAAACATCATAATATAATAAAAATTAAAACGAAAACCATATAAGAGTTTGTTTAGTTTAGCCAACCATTGTCACTGTTATCGCCATACTCGGACGGTACGAAATGGCACAGTCTCATTGGTAAAGTACACGTTAATTGAGGATATATCTTAAAAAGTTAAAGACATCGTATTTTTTTTAATGTTAACTGTAAGAATCTGTACTATTCGCAGCCGAATATGAAATGGTAATCTGCCAACCAATCAAATTTCGCGAAAAACGGATCATATAGGTATATTTATTCTGCATTCCAGACTATCCACATACACATTCATAGGGACAGGCCTTCCTTCCCATGCCGCCAGAGGTAAAAAAGTCCTTTAAAATACACAGACATCCAATTAAAATTAAAAGAAATCGGTGACACATAGACGTTTTACTTCTCATAGTCTGGAATGCAAAATAAATGGCCATCCCTCTTGGGCAGAGTTGTCTTCGATTTGGTTAATAAATGTATTTATTTTAAAGTTAAAATTTATAAAACAAATATATCAATTTTTAGGTTTCGAAGCTGTTCTGAGGTTCAGAAGTCCAGAAAATACAGAATGAAGCGATCTTGCCATCTGAAAAATTTCAAAAATTATATAGGCCTATATCAATATAATGTTTCCATAATTAATATTATAAAACGTAGTTAAATATACTTTAATCGGAAATTTCTTGGTAACGTTGAAGTAATCATTCATGGATAAGCACAGAGACACTTTACCAAATCTCTTCATAAAATTCAACATCTGTACAATAACTGATTGTCATTATTAAATAAAATTTACAAAAATTAACATTTATTAATATAAAAAGAACAAATTTATAATAATCTACCTTTAATTTCTGTTCTAATCTGAAATCGGAATTAGCAAATCTTCTTATATCTTGAAAGGATGTTTGCATCTGAAAGAGAAAAACAAAGCGAAACATTTGATTAAATCCATAAATTAACTTATTTTCATTTTAAGAAAACTCTTACTTTTGACGTAAAAACAGCCATCAGGAATCCAAATAAGATACATACAATAGTTGTTACAGCACAAATCATTAAAATAAAGAGTTTCAATGCGAATTTCACTTTTGAGTAGATGGCAATAAAATAAAGTAGACACGTTTCTGTTAATAAAGCAGCGTAGAAAATCGTTAATACATAATTGAATGGTCCGTTGAGTTGATTGGTGTATGACCAAATTTCATGGTGCTGTGCCATTATTTCTTCCAATTCCAATTTTAAATTCGCATTATCTTTTGTCATTACGTAGAGTTCTTTTGATATGTTCTGGAAGGCCGTCGATAACGTAACAATAATCAAGACAATAAAGAAACAGAGGTATATTAACCCTCCACTCATTACAGTCATCCATATTCCAATTTCAACGCTGCAAATAAGTGCTTCCAGCTTGAATAATTCTCTTTTCTTCAAATCGTGATAAAAGAAAAATACATTCAACAATTGTAGCCATGATGTGGTAATTACTGTTATAATCATTGTGGCACTTTCTGTATAAGTAATGATAGAAAACAGCTGATTTTGGCAAAAGTAGTTGGAATTTCTTAGTTTAATTTTTGTATTTAATTTTACTCTTCTGACGATGCTGAATATTACGGCGAACACTAAGGCAAGAATACAAACGCTCATTTGACAAAGATGTCGTTGTCGACAATCGAGTACCAGGATATACAGGGCGTTTTACTTGACAGAAAAGGAATTATCATGGAAAAAGTGAGGAAAAAATGCATCCAGTATATACATTCGATAAAAACTAAATAAAATCTGTATAGAAGTTTGAGCAAATAATTGTGTTTTCGCATGACACAAGAACAGGGATTGAAAAAATTCCATCCGTATATCATTGATATTGAGGTAAATGATGACAGAATACATTTTAGACATATTTCATGTTTAAAACTTACAATAGTAGAGCTAATGCTCGATGAGGTTCGTATTATGTCGTCATGGATACTTGTAATCATCTTTGATGTAAGAACAGTCTGCGTTGTATTTAAAACGGAGAATTACGGCAGAGAATAATTGTCTGTTGTGTACAGTCAGTTGAATTTACTGTGCAGCTTCAAGGATAAAGTATAGCTGTTTCACTTTTATGTAAGCACAATTATGAAAACTAGCAATACCTTTAATGGAAATCAGAAATTTTATAAATTATTATACCATTAAAAGTTAAATGCAGTAATCGATAATGAAGCTAAATACAATGGCGTGTAATTTTAATAGGGTCATAAAGTCCAAAGGATTTGTGTGCTTTCTAAATTGATGCATCTAATTATATTAAGAAGTATTTCTAATATGTTTAACATATAAATTTCATTAATGATAAATGAACTGGTTCACGTACAGTACCAGGAATTTATTTTTCTCGAAACATTCTCTAGTATTATAACGTGGAAATAATAAATTTTTCAGATTTATTACTTTTAGTTTAATTTATATTACTAATATAAAAGACGTCGTCTAATTCTTTATAACTGCTGCAATATTTGTCGAATTCAGATGACATTTTTCTTGTATTTGTTCCATGTTTTGTCGTAAAGTATAAGCTACTTACTTCGAGAAAATATCGACTATATAATAAGCGTTGTATCGATTTCGAATCGATGATCGTCTCTACGTTGAACTAACGTTAGTTACCAGGTGACGTTCAGGTTTAAAGTGCAAATTTTCCTTCAGCTGCATTTTTAAATAATTTGGCAAATAGCTTATTTAAATTTCGTTCAGTAAATTTAGAATTTAAACTTTAAAAAAACTAAAGTCGCCAAATGAGTAAAAATGTAGTCTAAAAGTGATTGAACTTTAGTTATTTTTTCAAATTTGTTTATTTATTGATCTTTATTTTGTGGTAATGTATTTACTTGTTAATGAAATTGTTCTATTCAAAGATTAATTCCACAATGAAATATTAAAAACACTGCAAAATCGGAGACGTCTTGTCACTCTACTTAAAGTTGCATTGTTTCATCTAGTCTAGATTCACAATGAGTTTCAACTGGGAGTAACGTCATTCATCTGAAAATGCATCTGAATATTTTTATATACATTTTTGGATATATGTGTATGAAAATGGCTATAAAAGTTTTAGATCTACGTGTCATATATAACCAGCCAAATAGTTAGAGTTTTAATATGAAGCATATTGTGACCCTGCTCCACCAAATGGCACTACAGAGTACAAAGAGATTAAGATACATTTTCTTTGTACTCAAAACTCCGTAGTCATATTTGGGGAGAAAAATCTATACTAAGAGTTTTGTGATATATTGTGACGCAGATAATATGCCATTGTTTTCTTTAAGAAATTTTGTATGATGAGGCAATACAGGTCCCTTCTGAACTATCAGTTTTAATAACCGAATATTAATAATTGGTGGCCAGTTAAAAGGATTCCCTGTATCTACATCACCTTCAGTGGTCAATTCAACAAAATATTATTTTCTAAATTATTTTTTCCACAGATCGATTCAGGCACTAACGTTTCTTGACACAATTTTAGACGAATTTCAGACTTGTCATTTGATATTTCACGTTCCATTTCTTCATTATTATCTGAAATGCAATCCTTAGTGCTGTTGATGCCGTCGGATCAGCATCGTCCAACTTTACGCATTTCAGCATAAATCCTTGTAATTTTCTGTTTTCCTTATTATGTTTATTTTTTTGCTCGCGATAAACTCACCAGACTGATGTTTTGTTTTCTTGTCTGACATACCTGAACGTATCTATAATAGTAATAATTCTTTGCTTACATAAATTATATATTTTTCGAATGTGTTAGAGGCAGTTTATAAACTACGTCTGTATTATTCAAGAAATTTGGCCCAGATTGTCCCAGATTGTCGAAGTTTTGTAATCTCCTTTTCTTCTTTGGACGTCCAACAAAACTCAACCCTTTTCAAAACTTTTATCACTTTATGAATAATAACAAGCATAAACTGTAAAATTTTATGAAATAAAACGGACGTCCATTGTATTCAATACCTCCCCTCACCTCCTGGCAGCGACCATTGTGAACCTAGTCGAACTCGTAATGGTTATAACTAAAATGCTTTGTTAGTGCCCAGGACATATTCAAAAATCGAAAACAAAATATCATATTTGAGTAAATAACCAGCAAAGAGAATAAGCATTCGTCTATGATAATTGTTCTATATTCACTGTTTTTTATTTTTACAAAGTTTATTATGAGTAGAGCCTATAAAACATTTACAAAACAGCAAATTGTAGCAAAAATTAAGTATTTATTCGTTTTCTCGTATAATTTTAAGCATATTGATGTGGATTCATTTTAAGTTCCAATGAAAAAAGTTATCTGTGCAGTTTTCGAAATTAGACTTACAAGCATGGTGTTAGTATATGCAAATGTTTATGTAAAAGTGAATTATATGATATAATAAATGTTTTGTGTCTTTTAAACGTTGCAGATTTATTACATATAAACATTTTTACAATAAATTACAATTTACCATATAAGTTGAACCTATATAAACTAACGAGGAAATGAGTTAAGCGTTGCTCGGCCAAAAACTAACGATAACAAAGATTAAGATTATTAGATTATAATCGATCTTACTCGTTTTCAACGAGTGCAAGAAATAGGCTCCCCTTCTTCCAAGACAAATTAGAGAATTGTAAAATAGTGACCTTTTAGCAGAGTGGGAACAAAAGAGGCGCGACTTTGTCAATTGGACCTACCTGCGGTCGGGTAATACCACTAGTAAGGTGTTGACTTGTAAACAGATAAAAGACAAAGGAAGCATCGGCTTTGTTAATTGGACCCACCTGCAGTCAGACGTTAGTACATTTGCCATATGATAAACAAACGAACGTAAACATGTAGCGGACGTTTGTGTAAGCTCCACTCTCGTCGGATGACAACGGACCCGAGCGTAAGCTGTTCGGGCATAAAAAAGGGTTGTGATTGGTCGTAAGTCCCCGTTCCAAAAACCCTTAAATTGCGGGGCGAACGACAGAGGAGAGAGAAGGGCAAGAGATTGATACACGATAGTCTCAGGCACTTAGGAAGCCCGCTGAGCGTAGAGAGAGTGTTCTCCTCTGTTAATCAATTCAGGGACGGGTTAAAGCAGAGACCGGACCGACCGTGCAGTTGAGCCAACTCCACAAGCTGACTGAGGTCTCTCCAAAGGTTATTGGTTCCTAGACGCCAATCTGGCACATGAGTCACCACGCATGGTTATCGCGTACATATACTATGTTTTTTAACTTTTACTTTCTACAACTGTAAATAAACTGTAAATATATTCAATTTGAGTGTGGAGGTGTGCTTTCCAACGAACCTNATAAAAAACTATATTACATACAAATAAAAACGCAGCGAAGCGGGTCCTTGCAGCTAGTATATATATATATATATAGATAACTTTTATATTATTAAACAAAATAAATAAAATTCTGTGTGGCGCCATCTGTTATTAGCTTTTTTAATAAAAATTTTTATATTTTTAATTACTATAAAATTGGAAAAAAAATCTTAATTTTGAAGGTAGGGATGGGTTTTATGAAAAATTATAAATGTTAGTAACGAAAAAAATCATCATTAAGTCTCGAAATATGACACAAGACCCTCTATTTCTCCACACTCCCTGGACCTTTAAACACCAAAATTTAATAGCATCAATGCCCTCATATATAACCCACCATGCCAAATTTCGTTTCTTAATGTTTATCCCATCTTGAGATATTAAGCGAAATAGACCCAAACACACACAGAGATACACATACATACAAATCCACTAAATGTTTTTTGTAGTTTTTTTTGACTTTTTGGATTCAGGAGGTCTCAAAACATGGAAATTTGCAGAAAAGTCGAAAGTTCAAATTTGACAGATTCAATACTTTCCCTTGTTATGTATACATAACAGCACATTTCTCCTACATTATCACTATTTTGTACTAACTGAAATGCATTGATAATTCGAATATTTATTATTTTTGAAATTAAAATTATTTTTTCAGAGAAAATAACTATGTATTCTTGTAACCTGACAGAACATAAAAAGATGTTCTTATCCGGAGGTGATTTTGCATGCAGTTTTGTTTAAAAACTTCCAAAATATAATGGATGCTGTTTGGTGGTGGCCATTATTGAAGTTACGAGTGTATTATTATTAATTTATTAATTAATAATTAATTATTTATTAATACTACACATTATCAAGACAGTTTTCTCTGTTATTACACTCAAAATTAAAATTATAATAAATTGATAATTCCATTTTTTAGTACAGTACAACACTAAGACCTGGTTTAGGAGCGCAAGAGTTTTGGGATGCAAAATTTCAAAATAATAATAAAATAATGAAAAATAATTTAAATTAAAAACATTATAAGGGAATAAGAAAACTACTTAACACTGGTAATTAGTCATGGGTTCAGGCTGGTCATATGGAGTTTCCCACTTTTCATCACGTGTCTGACACTTAAGTAAGGGTCAGTTTTCTATAGAACCACCTTCTGGCATGCATTCCCCTCGTGTATAAATAAAACCAATATAATCTTTAAACACTAATTAACATTTATATTATTAAAACACGTGATTAAATATGAAAAATAATCAATCGAATTACTTTAAAATTTATTATTAACGTTAATTACAAATAGAATCCCACGAAAAACTCAATTAAATTGATGAAAAACAATTATAAAAATTTAGATAAATTTCTAGCTTAAATGAATTTAAAATATTTCTTTCTCTCTTTGATTTAATATATCGCTTGTTTTTTGTAACGAATTTATTACTTCTAAATGAATTGGATTGTATATTTCATTCTTCATCTTGATCAGTTGCCTCTTCGATATTATCTTCTTCATCAGTTTCTATTTGATGAACCGAAGTAGAATGGATGACATTTTGTAGAACCTCATGAACTTGTTTAGATTGATTTAAATCATCATCACTTTCTGCCATTGTTGTACTTTCTTTTAAACAAGATACATCGGATTTCATCTCGAAATTGTTGTCACGTTTGTCTAAAATAATCGATTTTACGAGCGAATAATCATATCTTGCGTAATGACATTCAGAACAGAAGATATAATCAGATTTTAAGTGTTGCAATACGTGATTTTCAATAATCGATTTTTCTTTTCTAATTCTGTTACAAATACCACATTTATAAACATTACAATCATTTGTATAACGCACAAGTTTTTCTAATAATTCCTTTTCTGTAAGTAAAAATATTTTACAATATTCACAAATTATTTTTGAACTTTCATTTGTTTCTTTCTCTCTTCTTTTTACATTGTACGCGTCTTTTCTCTCATCCATTATTTTTTGATACAACGATGTAAACAGATTACATTTAGAACAATACGTTTCCTTAAAGATAATATGTTGAAGAAAAATATGTTCATAAATGGACATGTCACATTTGCTGCTACAATCGCATATTAAGCATCTAAAAGTATTTTTAAATATCATTGAACCAAATGGGTCTTCTGAACATTCAATTATTAAAAGTTCTTTCAGATGAGTTTTAGCATTGCAAAAGTTTTGATTACATAAACCACAAAAAACATATATTTCATTCAATTGTTTTGATCCGAAAAGTGATAACATATCTTCAATTTCTGTCGAAGAAAATGGTTTCGGTAGAATTGTAATTGGAATCGAGATAATGTTTGAAAATAATGGATCGTTTTTCATATATAAAAGAATGGTTATACCAGGAAATCGGTTTATTAAGAAGGCCTGGATTCTTCTTTTCATATACTTTTCATTTAAAACTATAGTTGAATGTTTTTTTAAATAATCGCAGACATCGCTCCATAGATGTGAACCATTTGTAGAATTCACATCGAATTTACTTTTAATTGTAAGTTCAATTTCTGCTGGTATTCTTTTTAATGAAAAATGAAGCTTTTTATTATTACTTAATAGAGATGAAATATCTAATTTTCTACATTTCTGAAAAATATTGTTGGTTTTTTCTTTATTTATTCCATTTATTATTTTGTTTTTTTCAATTCTCTTACGTCCAGTATATTCTATAAGAAAGAAATAAGTATTTTGGTATTAATAATTAGTCTAATTATACAGTTTATAATGTTTAAATTCTTGAAGAGAAGTACTTATTCTGGACAGACAAAAAAACAAGCAGAATAAGTTAATATGACAGAGTTTTAGAGACATTAGGTATACCGGATAGCGGGAAAACCGGACATAAGATAGTGCAAAAAGTAAAAGGTTGGCAGCATTGTCATATTACAGTCGACCCCTCTATAACGCGGGTTTATATAAGGCGGATTCGTATATCGCGGCGAAAAAAATTGCGACCGTATTCGTATAAAGACGCTAAAAGAGACTCGTAAAATGCGGTAAAACGTCATCGCCGACTCGTGTCGCGACAGGATTGGTCGAATCTGGACCAATAGTGGACGAGCAGCCGAACTATTTACACGCTACGGAGAGTTTAGGTGGGTAAGTTGAGTTTACTATCGTCTGTATAGTATATAAATTAGGTACTGTAAGTCTAATACAGTACTGTAATTTTATACATTTCTTGTGAAAAAAACATTTCTTATTCAACGGCCATAAAAATTATTTCTATTAATGATGTCTTCAAAGTTCAACGAAAACGCGTCCGCCGTTTGGTGTGCTGCTCCGCGACGAAAACAAGCATAAGCAATGGCGTCGTCTAACGGTGTACACTCGGTAAGTAATCCTACAATTTTTTGTTTATAACATAGTTTATACGGATTATTCCCAAAAAATTATACGTGTTTTGGAAATATTGAGTCAAATTAGTCTAGAATCGATTAATTTTATGGAAGGAAACCTTTCAAACAGCCGTAGTCCGTAAACTGCACACGTATCGGGCTGTGATTGGCTCATGTATTTAAGGATTCCTACAACGTGAAATTCTTATAAAGTGAAACGTATCTACCGCGTTATAGGGGGGTCGACTGTACTTCACGATTCCTATCTGTCACACGGTAATAGAGTATGTTGTTACGTTTTCTCAAGCAATCATGGACAGCTTTACAGTGTCTAGAATTGTCTTGGAGTTCACTTTATAGTATACTGTATTTACTTCAAAATGCTCTACAGTTTAAGGTTTTCTACGAACAAGAACAAATCCTGACCATAGTCAACCTAAAACAGTAGTAATATTTAATATTTGAAGTGTTTATTTACAAATCGACATATCCATTATTTAAATTTCTAATGAACATGTGTAAATAAATCACATTTCATTAGCTTATTTATTTCAAAATTTTCATACCAAAGTTCTTACTTTTATTCGATGAAACAGCCTTTATATTATATGTATTCTTCGTAAGCAGTTTTCTAATAGTTAATTGACATAATTTAATATCTAATTCTCGATGTATATTTTGTTCAGATTTCTATATAATAGATGAATTAAAATTTTATAAATGTTAATAAAACAATTTAAATAATTAAAATTGATTACCTTATCCATACTTTCACATCGCAACAAAAGTGATAATTGTTAGATTTTAATAATTAAATTTAATAAAACATTATTGTGTGTAAAATGTATGTGTTTGTTTGATTGAAAACATGCATGAAATATAATAATAAATGTATGAAATAATAAGAATAAATTAAAGAAAAAAATCGTTAAACGTTTCATTAAACTTAAGGTAATAGTAATTAACAATTCAGCTTAACAAAACTGTTGATTCTGTAATTAACAAATCCCACAAACAACATATTATAACATTAATTCAGTTTGATAAATCTGTTATACTAATGTTTCTGTTATTCTATTTAATAAGTTACATAATGTTGTTACTTGATAACCATATTTTAATGTAATTTAAACACGCTTAATAAAAGATACTTGCTCTTATAATAATTTAAATATTTTTATTTTAATATATTAGAAATGAAGTAGAATCATCCTTTAATTAATTATTTAACATACAATACTATCATTGTTATCATACAATTCACAATAAAAAATTTCAATATATTTCCATAATTAGAATTTATGCTGTTTTAATACAAAGTTCATAAGTTTTAAATACTTTTTTCTTAACTTCTTCAGTCAGCTCAACGTAATCCTAAAAAATTTATTTCATGATTTATTTTTAAATACTTCTAATATTCACAATCAAAATGAACTTTTACAATAGACCCTCCCTATAACACTGTTGATAATTCTGTTTTATATGAATTCCATGTTGTACGAGTCACTTAGATTTTACAAATATGTGAGCCATTCGCAGCCCGGCACANTTTTAAAATAATCACATTACTTTTATAAAAATGTATAAAATACAGTATTAAATTTAAAAATTTACATATGTTAACTAATAATATTTTCATTTTAGCATCATAAATAAATGTTTTTAAAACATTTATATCTATAGTAAAATAATCCAGCAACGAGTTGCATAAATTTCCCCAGCTATTATTAGATCTTATTTAGAAAATAAATGTTAGTAACGAATAAAAATCTTCATTAAGTCCTACTCCTCTCGAGATATGACACACCCTTCTATCTCACCATTCCCTGAACCTTTAACCACCGAAATTTAATAGCATTAATGTCCCTCATATACATGCCACTATGCCAAGTTTCGTTATTTAATCTTTACCCCATCCTGAGATATTAAGCGAAATAGATGCCAACACACACGTACATACATACATATCAACTGAATATTTTTGCTGTGGTTTTTTTCACTTTTTTGAATTCAGGAGGTTATTTTTGAATTCAAACTTGAAAATCATTTATTATCACATTTACAACTTTTCCTATTCCTCAACATATATACATTATTGATGGTAGAGTTTATTTCATGGAATAAAGATAAAAGTCCCTCTTAATTCCCTCAGGGAAAGTAAAATCACAAGTAAAAAAGAAAAGAAATTTGCGGTTACTTACAAAGGAAATCCCCTTTTTTATTTTCAATCTTTTATCGCGTGTTTCACATTTTCGAGCTAAGACCTCTGTTTCCTAATTTTGTCTATTGTAATATTAAATCGCAATAAAAACACAAGTATTTCTGTAATTTTTTTTACTTTAACAGGGATTCCCCGTGTCACATTAGCGTAAGTTATTTTTCCTAGTGTATTTATTATTTAATTAATTAATGGTCATAACGAGTCGCCGTTACACATTAATATCTAGTTATAAATTGCACACATTAAATTAGCAATAACGTATTCTTTAAAAGCTATGAGAACTCGATTCTAGCACCACAAACTTCTTCACTTGTACTATAAAAAATGACCCAGCCATTTTTAATCATGTCGTAAAGGAAATTCTAAAGTAAACTTGTTTGCTTTTTTGGACTCTCTGCCCTGTGCACTAAAAAAAACTCTTTATCAAGCCAATCGTAGTTTCGAACAGGCCCAGGAGGGGACAACTGGATGGTGTAGGATGGGCCAGACAAATTCGAACGGACCACCCCGAAAAATTCCTGTGGTTTTTCGATTGTTCGAATTTGATCTAGGATTCCCGGAGCAGTAAGCTTTTAGAATACATTTTTAAAAAATCCAGCAATGAGTTGAATAACTTTCTCGGCTGCTATGAGTTTTTATTTAAAAAACTAGCTGCAAGGANGACTCATACAACATGGAATTCATATAAAACGGAATAATCAACAGTGTTATAGGGGGGTCGACTTGTATATAAAACTGAAGGTACAAAGCATAAATTACGGATCCATATTGGAATTATACGGTACAGGATGAATATAAATTTATTTTCTTTAGAATAAAGCTACATTTTGACCCCACTCTAATGTCAATAAATCAATAAATAATCGTTATTGTTTGTTAAATTAACGCAACAATTGGGCGATCTAACTAGAGGGGATGCCTTCAGGGATGTCTTTTTAAGGTCCACATGGCCAGCTTGTGGTCCTTAAAAAGTTATTTTTGACTTTTTCCACCCGTTTAGAGGACAACTAAAGTCAAAAATAAATAAATAATATTTTTTACACTGTCTTATTATTATCACCAGACAATATAACAAATTTATGTAAAATTATATTGAAGGATTTCTTACCTCTGTTATTAAAGTCTTTTCTTGATACGAAGATATTTAAAAGTGCATATACGTAACTTAAAAACACACACAAAAAAAGCATTAAGCGGAAGAGAAATAAATTAAATCGATTATCCGGAAAAGGATGTTTATTAATTAACAGTGTTTAAAACGTTTAACAAAAAATATTTTTCTAATTTTATATGGATTTACTTAAAGAGAATTTGATAAACATTCGATCATACTTTAACTTAAATATGAATTTGTATAAAATAAATTTAATGTCATCGTTAAGTTTTATCACAATTAATCCTACATATGCATTTACTTTATTTCATTTCCTGTTATAATATTGCTGATATCATTTATTATTACAGTATTATTATTGTAGAAATAATATTCATTAAATAAATTATGGTTTTATCCACTCGTCTACTGATGGACACTTATTAGAATTAAGAAATTACCTTTCAGAAATGAAAAACACCCAAGTTGTTATATGTGGAAAATTAATTAATTTTAGTAAAGTATAAAGGAAATTACAGATAAATTTCATATTTAAACATTATTAAAGAATATTAACAACTATTTATATAAATTTGAGTAATTTAGAAAGGCTTTATCTGTAGTAAAATATGGAAAATACAGTCGACCCCCCTATAACACTGTTGATGTTTCCGTTTTATATGAATTCCATGTTGTATGAGTCCTTAGATTTTACAAATATGTGTGCCGGGCTGTGGACGGCTCACGTATTTGTAAAATCTAAGTGACTCGTACAACATGGAATTCATATAAAACGGAAAAATCAACAGTGTTATAGGGGAGTCGATTTGTATATTTTGTGCTGATTAAAGTTTAATAAAACGCTCTTAAATTATTCTAACGTAAAAATATTACATCTTTTTTATTATTATTAAAGGAAAAAGGAAGTAGTCTAGCTAATTACATCCGCTTTACGATCAAATTCGCGACTCCATTGATACTCTATTAATTTGTATGGCGACAATGAAGAACACTTCGACGATACTTTCATTTCTTGGCTTGTTTTGTATCATTTATGGTTTTGTAGAAGAAGAAGCAATAACTGGAATTTGTAGTAAGTTTAAAAATTTTATGTTAATTAATATAATAAAGACAACAATGTAAAAATATTATTTAATATTTAGAAATTCCTAGTGAATATGCCCGTAGAATTACCAACTGTACTTTATCCAGAAGCTCGAAAGGTATTGTTGAGGTATGTTGTTTAAAATTTCGTATATATTTTTATACTATTAATATAGATTATATATTTTAAATATAATTTCTATAGTTAACTGATGGTATATTTCGTTGCGTACTGAAGAGTTATTCGTATAAAACTAAAGATTTTTCTGTTTATAAATATATTTGTTCAACCAAAGTAAAAATGAACATAAAGGTAAGGATTATGTGATAAGATCCATACATGTATATATATATATTTCTATATTAAATAAATATTTTTTTTTTTAAGGTTAGAAACTGTATGGATGCTCTTCCAAAGGTATGCTTATATAGTCGACCCCCCTATAACACTGTTGATTATTCCGTTTTATATGAATTCCATGTTGTACGAGTCACTTAGATTTTACAAATACGTGAGCCTTTCACGGCCCGGCACACGTATTTATAAAATCTAAATGATTCATACAACATGGAATTCATATAAAACGGAATAATCAACAGTGTTATAGGGGGGTTGACTGTATATATATGTCTATATATAATTTTAATATTATTAAATAGCATAAGTTACATAAAACATATATTTTTTTTCCTTAGAATATACTTCAATTAAGCGAAGAAGATGAGAATGATTTGTCGGAGAATTTTAAGTTCTGTGTGATAAATGCATAAAAAAAGGATAATTATGTACGAAAAATAATTAAATTTTGAATGGAAAATAATCATAAAATTTTATCAAAATTAATTACTTATTCTTAGCAATGTTTAAGTAATAAAATTAAATTTATCAGTTCAAGTTACGTCCTAATAGAATTTCCTTTAGAAAAACGTTTATCAACTAATTATTAGTTGATAAACGTTAAATAAAATATTTTAAAAGAAATTAAGAAATTTTCTTTATTATTTTTTAATGAAATAAACGAAGGATCGGGCGAAGATTTTGCTCGTTAATATCACCGCTCAAAATCAAGCTTTTTGCCATTTTATAATAATTTTTTAAATTTTTTATAACTAAATCTCATAACAGATGGCGCCACTCACAATTTTATTTATTATGATTAATCATATAGCGGTTACTTTTTAAATAAAATCTCGTAACATCCGGGAAAGTTACACAATTCATTGCTGGATTTTTTAAACAGATAACTGCGCATGGCATTGTATATTTCGAATGGTAAGTGTTCTTTAAAGTCGTTTATAAAGAAATCTAGAAGTTTTTTTAACACATTTGACAATAGGTAGGCATGAATTTGCTATATTTTTTATGTTCACGTTCATATTTAAGCTTTAATATAAAGCAACAAATTAAAAAAAAAATTGATAGCGTATCTGTTTTCATTAGATCCGATATCCGCTTAAGCGATGTTATTAAAACGAAAAAATATATATATATAAACTGTTTGTATTATATAAAAAGAAGTAGAAAAATTACTGTAAGGTAGCAAAATACTGTATAGCCAAAATTTAATTTTTTACTAATTTTTCCGAAATTATTGCTCCTTAGAAAACCGTCCATCCACAAAGAATATGTATATTTAAAGAACTTTCTGTGTTTAACTAAGTATAAATTGTTACATTTTGCATATTTCTTTTGCTAAAATAACTTAAGCTTCATTCGCTGAAGCACTAATTTTTATCTGACTGGAGTACTGTAATAATTATTCTATACTGTAGTTGTGTTCTAACATAATAAATTATATAGATGAAAGAGAAATAGTCACAAACCTTAAACATATAAAAATATTGCTATAGAAAAGTACAGTATTATTTATAATAAAACTAAACATTTACATGTACTGTAGTACCTTAAAAATTAGTTTGTTATCCTGCTTAAAACAAATTTAATTCTTACAAAAGTTTGTTTCTAACCCTTGGTATAGGCTAATTATATAAATGGTCATTTGATCTGATAAGCCCTCACTATTATCTGCCTTACGATTGTTGATAATTTAATTTATATAAGTTTAATTCTATTATTTGTAAGACTTCTTTAATACATCCTATACAATAACAATACACAGACATACTAGTACTTTGGACTTTATTGAAAGGCAGCATTTGCAGCATTTATTTGGTAATATGTGATTATTTAAAATATTATTTGTAAAGTTAGAAAGCATATAAAAATTCATTATAGAAATGATTCTTTTACATACTAGTACTTTTGTATTGTTATTCTGTTGAATGCATTAAAGATGTCTTAAAAGTCATTTTGAATACAGTTTTAGAATATACCCTTTAATTTTATTACGTAGATATCACTGAAATAATGCCTGGATGTTCGGATTTTGGTTGTTCTAATTCTTCTGTAAAAGGATATATCGTGAAATGTTTTCCAAGAGATCCCGTTCGGAGAAAAATTTGGGCTAAATAAGTGAGCCGAAGAACCTACAAATAATTATTGTTTGTGTGAAGTTCATTTTGAACCATAAATGTGGAAAAAGGTGAGAGCTGATGGGAAGATGAAATTAAAACATAATAACCATTTCAACTTTGTTTTCATTCACAAAACAAATTATTCACAGAAAACCACCAAAAGGACTGTTATAAAACAAGTAAAAACTTCAACTACGTACTAATCATACTACTGTTACACCATCAACAAATTTTGAAATATATTCAACATTTATAGAAGAAACCATATTAGCTGAAGACATTTCTGCAAATCATGATACATTATCTAAAGAACATACAAAAGATAAATTTATATTACAACAGAATTTTAAAAAATATATAAACAACTACATAGAAGATCATGTGAAAAAAATGTTAAACATGTAAACACTAACAGAACATTAAAACATAGAATTGGAATTTTGGAAAAGAAAGTAGAAAAGGCTAAAAGTGATATCCTAACAGAAGTCATTGAAATTTTCTAAAGATTAAAGTGAAATTATTCAAAAATGAGCAGGATAAAGTCCACTTTTTTGCTCTAAGTATGAATACAATATTGTACTGTATTCATATTTAGAGCAAAAATTAATCCATCTGTCATATTTTTGAATTAAAAAAACGAATAAAATGCTTTATTAAACTGAAATAATCGTCATTTCTTAATGTAAACCCATAGGCCACGTGATTACAATCGCCAGAACATGGCGGCGATGATTCGTGTATCGCTACTCAGATAATCTAGGTACTGTAGTTTGAGTAAACAAACATATAAATTAAATTATTTAATTGTCGACAAAATAAATAAATTAATAATTTAGGAACAAAAGAATTATATTTATTATAATTAAGTTTTTAATGTATCATTTAATAGTTTTCGTTAAAATAAATTACATATAATATAAACTATATTACATGTAATTTATATTTTTATTAAATAATTTTTGTTTGAAAAATCTTTTAAATTATATTGACGAAATATTTTTCTAATGATAAATAATTTTAATTTTTTAAAACTGATATAGATTTAGCCTCATTGGTCGAACGTTCGTCACGTGCCAAACGTTCAACCAATCTTATATCATAATTTTAAATTCAAAATTCGAAGAATACCGTTATTGCAGATTAACATTCCACAACAACAAAAATGGAATTAAAAGAGGTTGGTATTCTCAATTTTCCTTTAATTTATATAAAATTACAGTCTATTAATTACCGTCTAAAAGATATTTAGAAACTTATAAAGTGTTATTTTATTTACAGAGCACTAAGCAAGAACTATCCAATTATTTAGGATTTTCTAGTCTTCCCAATCAAGTTCACAGAAAATCTGTGAGNAAAAAGAAGGAGTGGGGAAAGGAAGTGAAAGAAACAAACTTTTGAACTTTAACGATACGGAAGCCGTTAATGTGCAGATTACCTAGATACTCTGCAAATTACCTAGGTAATTTGAGAAATTGAACAATTTTCGCAGCTTTAACGGATTTTTCTATTTAATCTGCAGATTAGCTAGGTAATGTACACATTAACGGATTTCGAGCTTTACCGGTAACATGTATATAAAACTATTAATATATTACATACAAATGTACGAACAAATAAAAACCCAGCGAAGCGGGTCCTTGCAGTTAGTAATAAATAATTTTGGATAAAAATGAATATTGATAAAAGTGAAAACGTTTTTAATGAATCTAAAAAGTGCAATTTCAATATTTATTTTGATAAATATCGAATCTTTAAAAATTAAATTTTGTTAAATGTAAAAGTTTCTATACACTTAAGACAATTCGATTTACAAATTTAGTTGTTAAAATAATTTTAATTGGACGTAAAATACATATTGATTACAATGTTTTTAACTTAAGTTAAACGTTAAAATAGTTTTCCTCTTGTAGTGCATATCAGTGGCAAATGTCTGCTATTTGTAATGAAATTTCTTAACAGTTGAATATAAGTTAAGAAAAGCGTTATTGGAGGCGCGAATGAATATGCATAAGTAATGCTGTTAAGATAATTTGTTTTCGACAGCGGCCATACCACGCTGAAAATACCGGTTCTCGTCCGATCACCGAAGTGAAGCGGCGTCGGGCCCGGTCGGTACTTGGGACGGAGACGACCTGGGAATACCGGGTGTTGCTATCACTATTTTGTTTTCTTTCATTCTTCGACTTATCTCTTTTTCTTTCGTCTAATCAAATTTATCATTTGGCACAGTAATTTTTCTTTAATAAATTATATTAAGCAAACGTTTCTTTTCCATGCCCTCTGGCTTCCTGTACATTGCTTTAAAAATCCTCAGTGTGTCAATTACAAAGGCATACTGAGCATTTAAATGTCTTTATCATGCGTGAAAGAACATTATCAAAATCCTATTATATATATTNTATATATATTATTTTTATATTTTCAGATAAAATAGAACAGACTCTTTCAATAAATACTTCCACTGTAGAAATAGAAGAAAAGGGAGTAAAGCTTAGATTAACTGTTGTGGATACACCAGGATTTGGGGATGCTATTGACAATACCGATTGGTAAAACATATTTTATAGACAAAATTAATGTATAATTAACTTAAAATATTTAATTTAATTTAAAATAGTATAATAAAAATTTCAAAATTATATTTAAATTTTCAGTTTCCTTCCAATTATTCAATACATTGAAGATCAGTTCGAATGTTTTCTGAGAGAGGAAAGTGCTCTAAATAGAAGGAACATAGTTGATACTCGAGTTCACTGTTGTTTTTATTGCATTTCTCCATTCGGACACGGTCTTAAGCCGCTCGATATAGCTTTCATGACACGACTTCACAATAAAGTCAATCTTATACCTTTAATTACAAAAGCGGATGCTCTGACTAAGACAGAAGTAACTAAACTGAAAGCTAGAGTGAGTCTTCATTAACAATATATTTAATTTTAAACTGGTGTGTGTGTATATAATATTTTATTTTTAATTATAGATAATGAGAGAAATAGTAGACAACGGTATTCGAATCTATAATTTTCCTGATTGTGATTCTGATGAAGACGACGATTATAAACAATTAGTCTGCGAGTTAAAAGTTAGTGGTTTGTTATAAAAGCAAATTTATTAAAATTACAATTATAAAACGTATTTTTAAATGTATAGGAAGCCACACCATTTGCCGTTTCTTCTGCTGTGCAAAGATTTGAAGTAAGAGGAAGTAAAGTCAGAGGTAGAGCTTATCCCTGGGGAACATTGGAAATAGAAAATACAGAACACAGCGATTTTTCAAAATTAAGATCCATGTTAATGTAAGTATATTGTAATCTGGTGTTTGTGGTGTAATGGCTCTTCCTGCCTAGTGAAAATAGCTCTTAGTTTGTGGCTAGGATACTTGTGGCACTTTGTGTGCGTGATCTTATAACAGAAAAATTACGATTCTTTTTTAATGTTTGTTGTTTTTAATTCTTACCCAGGCAGTGTCCGGCATATCTGTTACTTTATAGCTACTAATTTTAATACCTATGTATAAATATAATTATTACTTAAGTACGTGCGCATATATTTAAATTCAAAACTTATTCTATTGAATTTAGAACTCATATGCAAGACTTGCAAGAAGTTACACACGAGCTTCATTACGAAACATATCGTTCGGATCGTCTAGCAGATAAAGGAGCCACTGTATGGCGAAAAACACCGTAAGTTACGTTTATTAAATTAATTTTTTGTTCATTAAAAGTTAAATATTGCTTTTTTTTTATTATAGTGTTCAACCTGAAGAAACAGAGAAAATCTTGGAAGAGAAAGCGACTGAACTACGCCGTATGCAAAGCGTTTTAAGTAGAATGCAAGAGCAAATGAAAGAAGAAAGTAAACCCTCCACCAATTATTAGAAACATTCACTATTAATTTTAAAAAATCTAAAAAGTCTTAAAAGAAACCGATTTACTGAATGCAAAATTTTAAAAATTTCTTTATACATTTCATTTAACAGAATTTGTTTTTAATTTTTGTTAATTCACTATTAAAAAAATAAAGAGTTTTATTAGAAATTTAAAGTAAAGGTATTATTTCTTTATCAGAAAATTTCTCATTAGAATACATGTATTTATCTAAACTCAGTATCTTTCTTCAAGCCATAACTTCAATACCTTCCTTCTTAAGCTAACATTCGTATGCTACATAATTTTATATTTCATATGGATGAAACTTTACACGAAGAAAGATTTCAATAAGTAACCGATTTTGTAATTATATGTGAATTGTGTATTGTTTTAATAAAGTGGTTATGTTATACTTGAGCTATAAATTACTGATATATAATTTATAGCTCAAGGATTAAAAAACGGCAAGCGAGATTAGCATTTATATTTAGATTTTAAACTGGTAATTTATAGCGCTAGGGTTGAAGAAAGCCAAGAGGAATTTAACATTCATTTCTTTGGATTTCGTATTGGTAATTTATAGCTTAAGAATTGGAGAAAGGCAACAGGAATTCATGATTCATATTCGTTTTCAAATCGGTAATTTATAACTCAAAGGGTTGGAAAAGCCAAGAGGGATTTAACATTCATATTTCGATTTCATATTAGTAATTTATGGCTCAAGAGTTGAAGAAAGGCAAGAGAGATTTAACGGCCGAATGGCCTATCAGTTAAGATGACAGCTGGGATCCGGGACCGAATCCGGACGACTTAAAAATCCTCAAAAATTTTTCAGGGATGAGTCCATCCCTGGAAACCACGGAAAATTATTCGAATTGTTGCCATAACGGAACAGAATTATCAAATTCATTAATTAATTCCGAAAAAGGCAGCCAAGAATTTGGCGAAAACAGAAGAAAAGAGAGTCTGTAATTCAATAGGAGTATTCTAAAGAGTGCTTTGTATGTCTTTCTAGAACATATCTGGCTCTCAGTGTGCCTGAAATTATATGGATAAATAAAAACTTTTATGCAATATGCATGGATCCCGTTGGAGAATACTTAAAAAAAATTCTATAACATAATTAAATTTAAAATGTTATATTAATAAATATAATTTGAGAGAAATTTTCTAAAACCGAAAAATACTAACACTTTTCTGAAGAAAGAATTAATAACTCTTGATCCTATCAAGCCATATGATGATGATGCGGATAAAAAAAAACAAGTTACATAAATAATGCAACTGGATCATAAATTTCTATAGAAAACCGGAAATTGGTCGAATGTGACTTGGAAAATTTCCTATTTTTTCCCCTTGTTAAACTTTGTTTTTCGTTATGGTGAATGATAAATGCTACTGTTTAATTTATGCTTTAGTGTCTTTACCAAAAAGAGGAAATATGGAACATCAAATACCTTAGAATATATGACATTTTATAGCATAACTTTAGATAGAGTAATAAAATAAAAATATGAAGATAGATCATCAGTATTTTTAAATCAAGAAAGTTAATAAATAGAAAGAAAGGAATTATTAATAACATGTTTATGGAGTTATTAAGGAAGGAAGAATTCGTATGAATGTGGGAGTCAAAAAGAATGTTGATCACAAGCCTTAACTATAGTATATTATTGTCATCAACTTTAATTTTTACTTTTTCTGCTGTTATATTATTTTACAGTCAATTCAAAACGTTTAGAATAATTTAACTCCATCACAAAGAGCCAACTCTTGAGTGGTTAATATTTTCTTCGTGTAAATCAATAATTTCGGCGTTTTCATCCAGGCTAAAATTGTCTCGTTTCTTGTCGTAGTGTTTACTGTACTTTTGTGACAATTACTGGATTGTAATTTAAGCTATAAATTACTAATACGAAATCCAAAAAATAAATGTTAAATTCCTCTTCAACCCTTGCGCTATAAATTATCAATTTAAAATCCATATATGAATGCTAATCCCTCTTGGCATTCTTCAATCCTTCAGCTATAAATTACATATTAATAATTTATAGCTCAAGTATAATATAATCATTTTTAAATACAGTATAATTTTTAAAAAATCTAGTAGAGCGTTGTGTAATTTTTTTCAGGCAAAAAATGTACGAGTAAAATTGTGGGGGTGCTATCTATTATGACATTTTATTTAAAAAGTTTTATATTATTAATTATTATAAAATGGCAAAAAGGTTATTTTTGAGAGTAGAGATCAGTTTTATAAAAAGAAACCATTATAAATGCTAATAACGAGTGATTTTCCCCCCATCGTTGAAGCTTAATAATTCCTATGCTTTTTGTCAAAATGACTTGTGTATTAGGGGGATTGATACTATTAAATTTTGATGATTAAAGGGTGGGGAAAGAAAGAAGGTCGTGTGTATATCTCCAGTAGGGTCGGATTTAATAACGATTTTACTCCTTATTAACATTTACAATTTTTATAAAAACTCATCCTTACCCTCAAAATTAAGCTTTTTTCCATTTTATAATAGTTAAAAATATAAAAAGTTTTTTTTAATAAAATATGATAACAGATGGCGCTACCGAATATTGCCGGAAAACTTAAAAAGCTCGTTGCTGGAATTTTATCTTTGTGATTTTTTCGTGGATAATTGAAATCGGAGCCTTAAGCTTCATTCCTAATTCTCGTAATTGATCACTTTTTTTTATTCAGGTGTTTCCAATAATTGAATCTGCTATATAGATGTGTATTACTAACCTCAGTATTGTCTACAACAAATTTTGCAGCATCGCATTCGTAAATACGAAATAAAATTCTTATTCCGTCTAACCCAACTGATAATATGACATATGACCCTCCTATATCTTCCCATTCCCTTGACCTTTAACTACTAAAATTTGATAGCATCAAAGCTCCACATATACAGTCTAATCGCTGCTAAAACTTTGAGTTTGTAATGAAAGTGACTCGTAAATAATTTCAGTTGGTTAACTGATAAATGGAAAGCTGTAAAAAACTTACTTCTTGTAAGAAATAAGCAATTTTTAGGGAATTTTTTAGGGAAATGGAATAAGCTCTATCAAAAATATTTCTGCAAAACCTAAATATGGAGTAAGCTTGAGGACAGTTTGGAGCGTTGTTCATGTTGCCAATCATCTCAAATACGCCAAAAAAAATCAAGACAAGCAACAGGTTGTGCAAAAATGACTTGAGCCAGAAATTACGTGACCTGAAATGGAGAAAAATATGGTCAGATGAAAAAAGTTTAATTTAGATGGACTTAATGATTTGCCAATATTATCGCCACAATTTAAGAAAAGAGAGTA
This sequence comes from Centruroides sculpturatus, assembly GCF_000671375.1. Classification (NCBI taxonomy): domain Eukaryota; kingdom Metazoa; phylum Arthropoda; class Arachnida; order Scorpiones; family Buthidae; genus Centruroides; species Centruroides sculpturatus. The sequence continues at coordinate 78,485 of NW_019385552.1, read as the reverse complement.
AAATTTCGATCTACCGTCAAATCGATGATGTGTTTTGGTGCTGTGGTTTTGTGCAATTTTTTGAGAGCGAGAGAAAACAAATACTGTATTTCTTTTTCTGAAGGAATTCAGAATACTAAAGGATACATCCAACAGTTAAAAATGCACTACTATCCTTTGGAGAAAGACTGGGGGATCTTAGTGGCAGTTCCAGCAAGATAACGCTCCCATCTATACCGCCAACATTACCTGGAATGGTTTCTGGTTAACGGGATTCAAGTCATGGTTTGACCACCAGATTTGAACCCTATGGAGAATGTCTGGGAAATTCTGGTCAGGTCAGTCTGCACAAATGCAACACCACAGATTTGAAGATTGTAATCATAGAGAAATGGAGGAAAATCCTCAGAGTCGCTGACAGACAGAGTTTTCAAAGTACAGTAATCGTAAACAAAGGAGTGCATTCCAGTTACTAACTTTCATAAATAACCTCCAAAATATCATTTTCTGTCCATTATTCATAAGTGATCTTATAATTATCGAACAACACAAGTTTTTCAATAAAATATAAATTTTATTTAGTTTTTTAAACATAATATACGAGGAGTCTTCTATAAAGTGATCCGGGTACTAACTCAGAAGGAATTATCAGATTCTTGTAAACGAAGCTTACATTCATACATTATCGAGCATGAACTATTATTCATTTGTGCATCAGCGAATTTTCTCTACCTCCGAAAATAGGATAAATTATCTCTTATTTCAAAATAAAGTCTTTAAACATTCACGTAACTGATGAACAGATAGCTACAGTCATAAACGTAAAGTATAGTTATTGTAAAGTGACTGAGCTACAAGTCGAAAATGATTTACAATATGGAAAAAAATCAATTACAAAGTTGTAGAGCATGAACGATTTAGTACAAAAGGACATCCTGCATACATCAATAGCGTGAATAGAAAGCGTGAAATGTTAATTTGTCGGTATTCGTTACACTAATCGAGTCACAAAGCAGTAGATTTTGAGAAATAGAGACAGAATAAACAAAATATACATTTATATCCGGGACAGTGCTTATCGTTGCTCGTAGGAATAATTCACCATACTCACCTCTAACGCGCTCTTTCACCTGCCGTGCCTTGTGACGTAGCCTTAATTGGAGGCAAATACCGATAAATTAGCATTTTACACTTTCTATTCACGCTATTAATATATGCATGGTGATCTTTCGTACTAAATCTGTTATGCTTTATAATTCTGCAATTGACTTTCTTCTGTATCGTCCATTGTATTCGAGATAGAAGCGCTAACTTCCGAATTTTGCCGCTAGGGAACGCTGAAAGCAGTCCCGTTTTGTCAGTTACATGAGTGCATAAAGACTTTACTATGCTTATTAACTAAACAAACGTATAGAATAAAACCTGTGTAAATCGGAATTGCACATATTTTCTCTGGCTTGTCAAGTTTCCGTTTTGAACAGGTTTTTTTTTTATTGGGCTGAAATTTGAAAAAACTGTAGACCTATAAATTCCCACTGTCGTCCGTCCGCCTGTCTTTCCTTAATCTCGAGAACGGAGTTAGATAGATGAAAGTCAAGACCAGATACCTTAGACCCCGATTAACTATATATGAACTTCTAATGCATGCTGGAAGTCACGTTATTTCAATTCAAAACTTTTTCCCTGAAAGCAGTTAATAGATGACATGCATGACTCTGTTGTTAAAGGAAAAGTATGATATGCAGGGGCAAGCCACTACTAATTTGAGATGGAGAGCATATATTTTAAGTTATTAAAACAATTACATTATCGAAAATACTGTTAATAAGATAGTTATTTTTGTAATAACTAATAATATAACAATAGAAATCAATAGATAAAATAAAACAAATAATAAATAACGAGGATCTTTTAAAAAACGATCTAGGCTATTAACTGAAAAGAAACTATCAGATTCGTGTAAACGATTCTTGCTTTCATACATTGTCGAGCACGGACTATTATTCATTTGTGCATTAGTGAATTTTCTCTACCTCCGAAAATAGGATAAATTATCTCAGCTACTGTTTCAAATAAAACCACAGTTCCAACTGTCAAGTTGCACAGTAGGTCGTAATTCGAAATTCCACGTTTTGTTCAATCAAAAAAAGGATAAAGAAGACACGCCACGTACTCCCGAAAATTTGATGGGTTATGTAAGGTTGGCTTCCCTGTAGTGCTGTGTTTCTTTGTGTTTGCTTCTCAGGCTTTAAAGTAATTTATGATAAAGCTGTGTTTGCTTCTCAGGCTTTAGAAAAGCCTGAGAAGCAAACACAAAGTAATACAGCACTACAGAGAAGCCGATCTTACACAACCCTTCAAATTTTCGGGAGTACGTGGCGTGTCTTCTTTATCCTTTTTTGACTGAACAAAACGTGGAATGTTCTAATTACGACCTACTGTGCAACTTGACAGTTGGAACTGTGGTTTTATTTGAAACAGTAGCTGAGATAATTTATCCTATTTTCTGAGGTAGAGAAAATTCGCTGATGCACAAATGAATAATAGTCCATGCTCGATAATGTATGAAAGTAAGCTTCGTTTACAAGAATCTGATAATTCCTTCTGAGTTAGTACCCGGATCACTTTATAGAAGACTCCCCGTACATTATGTTTAAAAAACTAAATAAAATTTATATTTTATTGACAAACTTGTGTAGTATTATCTCAATAAAAACATATATTAATTACTTTTTTATAGATTTTATATGTATTTTTTTTCTTCTGTATACTTTTCTGAAAATATAATATATTAAGTAGGAATAATATAATAATTAACATTAAATTCACTCCCGAATTGTAAAAACAATACAATACAATAGAATTAAAGCTTTTTTAATATAATATTAAATATAAAGGTTGCCTAAAATTACGCTAACAAGAGGAAAAAAAGAGGAAATTTTCCGGCAAGTCACGTTTGACCAATTTCCAGTTTTATTATCGAAATTTATGAGCCGTATAGATTACTTATATAACTTGTATTTCTAACTGTATCATCACCTTGACAGCACCAAGAACAAACTCGACCTTCCAAAAGTGTTTGTAAGTAATGTTCGGTTTTACAATATTTTTCTCGAATTATATTTATCTATGTAACATTTTAAATTTAATTATATTGTAGAAGTATTTTTAATTACTCTTTCTTTAATATTTAAAACAATACTCAACAATTCGATAATAAATATATTGAATAATTTCAATATATAACGAAGCAATGTATGTATGGATTTCTGTATGTGTGTGTTAGTGTGGGGAACACGATTTTTTTTACTCTGAAGCTTAAAAACTCCTATGCTTTTTGTCGAAACTTTCTGAAATTTTGCAGGGTGGTTTGTATATTACGGGAATTTATGCTATTAAATTTTGGTGGTTAAAGGGGATGGAGAGATAAAGGGGAAAGTTACGCAACTCGTTGATAGACTTTTTTGTTACCTTCAAACGAAAAGAAATCTGGAGACAAACGAATAAAAAATGTTATTTTATGAATTGTGTTTCAATTAAGATACAGTCAAAACACTAGAATTTTTAAGTACGAAAATAATTCAATTATATTTGAAAATTATCATTATGAAATTCAAATAGGAATGTTAAATCTCTGTTGACTTTCTCCTATCATTCAGCTGTAAATTAATAATATACAGTAATCATTTTTGTATTAAGAAATAATTATTATTAAATTATACGAACTGTTACATATTGTTTCATATTAATCCAACATTTTATCTTCGTGATTTTTTCGTGGAAAATTGGAACCGGAGTCTTGAACTTCATCGTAATTGATCTGTGTTTTGGTTCAGGTCTTTCTCTGTAGTAGATTGTAATTGTAGATATATGCTATATACAGATCTGTATTGCTAATCTCAGTATTGTTTTTAATGAATGATGCAGTTTCGTATTCGTAAATCCGGTTTAATTTATCTGATTTTCAATATTTAAATAATTTTAGTTTTTCTCTATGGATATTAAGACGGCCTTTTACTTATACCCATCGTGGGTTCGCCCGGGCCCACAATAGAGCGTATGTGAATATAAAGTTATGTATCTTATAAGATTTAAAATGTATAAATCAGTTTAAAAATTTCCAGAAATAGACTAGAAACCAAAATAACGGATGTTTTTTATAGTTTTCAAAATGATACACTGTCTGACTGGACATTCCTCATGAACAAATTGAAGGCCTTTTTCATTCAATTTGATTGAACGATCAACACAACTGTAACCAGTTGTGTTGATTGTCATTTGTGTTGTCATTGATTGATTGTGTTTTATTACATAAATGACCATCAAAACACAAAATCACTTCAGCGTTTTGGCACATTATCCAACAGAACTTGTTGTGGTTGCATTTGAATTAATTGGTAGTTAATGAGTTTAGACATGTTAAATGCGTTTATAACCATTGCACAAATGCCAATAAATTCAGAGAACCACTGTTTAGAAAAGGACAAGTTTATCCGACCGTTTCGATTGTCGTTCTTGACATTTTCTCACAGCGTTAGCTTATGTTACACTTCGAGCATACGCGATAAAAATAGAGTTAATTCAACACATCCCGATTGTTATCCTTTAAGCAATTTAAACATATTTTTGAGAGTGGTGGCAACTCAATGATTAAATTGTTTTAAACAGATCCAATGCAAATAATTTTTTTCAGAATCGATGACGATGGGTAAAACTTATTAACAAAAGTATTAATATATAAATTAAATAACCGTGTAATTTTTTCAAAGAAAAGTATCATTAGGCAGTTCGTGAAAATGATAATAACAAAGCTTCTATATCGGCTTCTTTCACTTTGACACCAAGAGCCAAGAAAGCTCTCTTGGTTTCCAAGTGAAAACATTCCCCAAAAAGTGTGATAAGTCCTCAGACTAGAAACTGGTATAGAAGCTTGATAATCATTAAAACAAAATTCAATTAAGGAAAATAAATAAACAGAAACAAAGTAACAAAGCATAAAAATATAGAACAATTAATTTTCCTTATGTCAAGGTAGAACAGAAAGATTAATAGCTTGACATTTTCGTGAAATTTTAGAAAGCTACTGTGTTCGTCCATGAGAAATAGAGAAAAAAAAATATTTATGGGATAAAATAATGGGATTAAAAATGAGATAAACAGGATTACATAATACATAACTGATAAATTTAAAAATAGAAAATAACTAAATAATACATTGTTTATATTTAATAAATACAGGTTTTACTTTACTACTCTTCAAATGAAACTATAATTAACTCGAACATTTTTTTTATATATTTAAACAATAAATTACATAACTTTTTCTTCTTCATCTTCTATGAATAATTTTTTTCAGTTTGTGATTAATTCTTCGAGAATAACCAAATAATCAATAATAGCCTAATAAGTTATAAAGAGTGAAGTGACATCTTAATTTTCAAGAAAGTGAATGAATATAAGCAAACACAAAAATAACAATGGAAGTCTTACAGCAAATTTCATTTCTTTTCTTTGTTTAAATTCAAATAATCGTTGGATTTATTTTAGGAGAAGAGGAAAAAGGCGAAAAATTTCAAGCATATCACACTTGGAAATTCATGTTTCCGATTGGTTATACGTAAATAAGTCATGGACAATTTATTGTTTCTATATAACTGAGTTCTTTGCCAATTCAACCTTTTTTTTTTTTTTTTTTTCTTCTCTAAGTACTTAAGAAAAATAGGTTAAATCATTCTGTGGATAAGTGTCAGTAGATCAGTTTGGACATTTATATACTTAAATCATATTTATTTATTTATTTTTTTAAATATTATTATCATGATACAATTACTAGGTATGCTTT
>NW_019385552.1:0-72605 GCF_000671375.1 Centruroides sculpturatus | reverse complement strand
TTTTTTTTTAATTTATTAATTACAGATATTTTTAACTGTAAAATTTGAATTTAAAATTACGCAGAATGTTACAAATATTTAATAAATTATGTAAAGTACAGGTAAGTAATATAATATAATTTATATATTATATAAATAAACTCGAATATAATAAATTTAATATGTTTTTAGGTTTCGAAGAATTTGTCAGTTTTAAGTAGAAAAAATGAAAAAAATCTTAATAAGAAATTCAATAAGTCATACCAGAATGAAATCATATGGGGAAACGTTCTTAAGTTCATCATTTTACACATGTTGGGAATTTGTGGATTTATCCAATATTTTAATCTTAAACATTACATATACAGTAAGAATTTCTTATTTAAAATCTAATATTAAAGTTATAAATATTTTTTCTTAAATTTAAAGAAAATTTCTTACTATTTTATCTATATTAAGTTACTCTAAAATTGAAATTTGAATTTATAAAAAATAAAATCGTAAGGTTCGGTAGAGGCAAGCAGCCAAGTAAGCGAGAGAACGAACGGTTTAACAAAGCGAACCTTACTGTACTGGAATTATTAGAACAGTTTATATCTATCCGAGTTCACATTTTATTTTAAAAAAAAAATACTAAAGATATAGGCGTTATAAGGACAAAATATGGGTATCGTCGCCATCTTCTAAATTTTCTTTTTTTAATAGAAATTTAAATGTTTAAATAACACAATATTGAACTTATTTATTTAAATCGTATTAGTCGATATTGATATAATGTTCGAACTATGGATTAGAGGTAAGAAAAATCTAGTTCCGGAGGCCAAACTGAAACTGTTTGAATTGATTTAAATGCGAAATTATTCTGATTTCTCGGAACTGTTTAATCTTTTCGACTAGACGTTTTCACGGAATTATTATGTTCTGTCGGAATTGTTGTTGCACTCTTCGATTTCTCATACAGGATTTGTCCAATAAGTATCGGGAGTGAAATCATAAAAAGAAAATTATTGAAGATATATGTACAGTGAGCTAATAATCTTCAAAATATGACCCTCCTGCATCAATACACCGCTGCCAACGTTTTTTTTTTTTTTCAGTCTTCATACGTCTCCTGGAAGGCGGCAACAGCGAGGTGGCACCCCGTTGAAGCCGCTTGGACCTCCTCAATCGTCCCGAAACGATGTTCTTTCAGGCTCTTTTGATACGAGTGAACAAAAAGAAGTCAGGGAAGCCACATTTGTACTGCAGGGTGGTTGGAGCAGCCTTGGCACATTGTGTTTAGCCAGTACCTCCCTTTCAATTAGCGACGTGTGACTGGCGCATTGTAGTGATGGATCCAGGTATCGGCGATCTCTTTTCGGATGCGGTGGACCCTAATCCTCAAAAGTTCTCGCACACTTTGGCCACATTTACATCGGTTTTGGGAAGTTCAGCGCGGAAGTCTGCTGGCCATCTTTGACTTTTTTATGCCACAAAAACACGCGTTCTGGACATGGCTTCGTCCTTGTAGCCTAAGCCTCACGGATCATATCAAAAGTTTCAATAATGGATTTGTTCAATTTAACGCAAAAAATTTGATGGCAAAACATTGCTCGATGGTTCGCTGCATCTTGACTCTGGACTCGAGCACTAAACACACTTTCACTTCGGGCGCAATCTACACACTCCAAAGGCTCGGAGACAATTGTGCTGGGTCTCGCAGCTTACGTCACATCTCCTACCACCGATCCTGACCATAGAAACCGTCCAAACCCTATATATATACAGTATAATGGAATATTTATCTCTCTCTGTTCTTAGCTTTCTGGTCGATCTTTACTAAATTTTTTTATACTTATTCTCTGCGACTCCGAGAAAAATAAAGACTTCACGAAATCTGAACTCCTCATTCTCGAAGTATAAAATCTTATTGATACTTCGTGATAAACGTAACAACAGTAAGCTAAAATAGCAATAATAATTGGATTTGCTCTTATTACAACTTATTATTTCTCTCTTGTTATCTATGCTCTTATTATATAAAACGTATTCGTATGTACGATACTGTAAATTACGGTAAAATATCTATGGAATTCAAAATTATTGTTACAGAGATTGCATCCTCATATTAAACCATTGAACACTAATCGCTAGCTTGCGCTCCACTAACGGGATGGCCAGTGTTTTTCGAGTTTTCTTCACGTATATAACAACCTAATAGGAGCCAATTTTCAGAATTTCTTTTCAGGAGCCCACGTATTGTGTTACCGTACTCTATCGAGCCAAACATCCCGAAACCTGATACATTAGTAATAGACCGAACGAATACCGGATTAAATCGAGCTACTTCTCCTCTAGTATTTTATAATTAATTCTAAATTAATAATTTATAAATTATTTAATTATAATTATTAAATTTTATAAGAAATGGCTCCTAACTCCTGCTTCTAATGATAAATTATTTAGAAATTAATTAAAATAAAAACACATTTGATCCTTCTACTTCAAATATATGTATAAATACAGTAGAGCGTCGTTTATCCGAATCAATTGGGGACTGGGGTTGTTCGGATAACTTATTTTTCGGATAACCAATTATGTACGAAAAAATATATTAATTTATCCCGTGTTGAAATTTTTCTCCGTTGCGTGTCGCTTCGCGTTGAATTTTCGTGGATGTTAAGCCGAACGAAGTCTATTGTATCGTTAAAAATTATTTTTTTATTTTGTACAAACAAAATAAATATATTGAAAAATATAAAAACAATAAAACATTATACTTTACAAGTTAATTTAGTATCAAAAACGTAAAATATTTGAGTAGCCGAAGACATAGCCAAATATTACAGCGCCACAGCACTGGCAAAAATTTAAATTTGTCGACTGGAATTCCTTCGGATAACCGATCTTCGGATAAACGACGCTCTACTGTATAAACATACATGAAAGTCTATTTAGCTTAAAAATTATTACAAGTTTACTTATTTTTACCGAATTTACTGGTAAAAAATGTCAAATTATCATTATAGTTATTTTTTGAATATATATTTACAATTAGTCTTTCTTTTCAGTGTTAATAATGGGTAATTTTTGTTCGCTTGGAATTACTGCAGGAGCGCACAGATTGTGGTGCCATAGAACATACAAAGCAAGGTTACCATTGAGAATTTTGTTGATGCTACTAAATTGTTCCATGCTTCAAGTAATTTTTTTAATATTTATTTTGCGTGTAAATTTATTTAACCGGACAAAATTTATGCAAAAAATAATGTTATAAATGATTTTCTATATATTTATTTTTGTAGGATAACATATACGTTTGGTGTAGAGATCATCGTGTTCATCATAAATTCACTGACACTGATGCTGATCCATATAATTCCAAAAGAGGTTTTTTCTTCTCTCACATGGGTTGGCTTATGGTAAAAAAACATCCTGCAGTCATAGAGAAAGGAAAAACTATTGATGTTAGCGACGTTCTAACTGATCCAGTAGTTCAATTTCAGATAAAGTATAAAAATTTAAAAACATTTAATTTAATTTACATAAATTTAAGACTTGGCTTTAACTAGTTTTAAAACATAAAAAAATAAATTGTGAAATAAAAGTAATACAGTAGAGCGTCGATTATCCGAAAGTCAATCATTCGAAACGTCAATCATCCGAAAGAATTCCAGTCGGCAAATTTAAATTTTCGCCAGTGCTGTGGCGCTGCAATATTTGGCTATGTCTTCGGCTACTCAAATATTTTACGTTTTTGATACTAAATTAACTTCTGAAGTATAATTTTTTATTGTTTTTATATTTTTAAATATATTTACTTTGTTCGTACAAAATAAAAAAATAATTTTTAACGATACAGTAGTCTTCGTTAGGCTTAACATCGACTAAAATTCAACGCAAAGCGACACGCAACGGAGAAAAATGTCAAGATGGGGTAAATTAATATATTTTTTCGTACATAATCGGTTATCCGAAACATCGATCTTCCGAACAACCTCAGTTCCCAATTGATTCGGATAATCGACGCTCTACTGTAATTACTTTAACACCTGAATAGGGGATAGTTAGAAAGTCCTTTCAGGAGGAGGTACCACTTTGTCAGATTATCAATTCGTTGCGTTGTTTTATTCCATTAATCCAATCCATTTTATGAGATTAGTTTATCCATTATTAGGCAATCTGCCAAGAGAGAGAGGCACCTTCCAGAAGGAATTTTTATAGAATACTTCCACTATTTATGTGTTATACAAGTGAAGAAACCTAAAAAAAAACTCCAGTCTGTTGATGATTTTGTAATTTAAATTTTTATTTTCCAGATATTATGTTCCGCTTGTTATATTAATGGCAATCATCGTCCCTTCTCTGATACCTTATTATTTTTGGGATGTAAGCTGGCAAGAATGTATTTGTATATCATTTTGTTACCGATACATTCGTAGTTTACATATCACCTGGTTGGTTAATAGCGCGGCACATAAATGGGGATATAAACCTTACGATAAAAATATCTCTTCTGTTGAGAATGCCATCGTTTCTTACTTAACAAATGGAGAAGGCTTCCATAATTTTCATCATAAATTTCCATGGGATTATTCCACAAGCGAATATGGTTGGAGATTGAATATTTCAACAGTTTTTATCGACATTATGGCCTTTCTGGGGCTCTCATACGATAGAAAGAAAGTTTCAAACAAATTAGTTGAAAAATTCAAGAAGAAATATGATTTGAAATAATATGTAAATAAAGGAAAAGAACTACAATAAAATATTGCAAAGAGGTTTAAATTACTGTATTATTAGAGAGGTTGCAGCCGAAGTTTTCATCTCTTAAACGTGAACGCCGAACGTCGAGCGCCGCTTACGTTTGACGTTCACGTTTGAGAGATGAAAACTTCGACCGCAACATCTCTATTAAATTTTATTGTATTAAATATATAGTAATCTACAATCGAAAGCCTTGTTTACTTCAATTATTTCTCACTTATAGGTAATAAAAAAGCATTTTAAATTATACTAATCATGGCCTGAGGTGAGGGAAGTAACATAAACTGTAAAATAATAACTGTGTAGTGTCGCCATCGTCTTTAATAAAAATTAAAACTATTATATAAATAATTAATATTTATAATTTTTGTTTTTATTTTACAATTAAAGCAAAGATTTCCTGATTAAATGTTTTTCGTCATTAATTAAGATTAATTAAAAATTAATTAATTTAGCGGTGAACAATCTTTCTTTATCAAAGTGGATATTTATTTGCTGACTCTGCAAATCGCATTAATAAAGTTATATATTAAATATATAAATATAGAAATTACAGGCGCATTCAGAACAGTACCCACTCTTACATCATTTTTTACGTCACTTTTATGCTTTCTTATAAAAAGAGGTAGCTTAAGATGACGTCAAATTGACGTGGTGAACACTGTTCTAATGAAACGAATGCTCCTTAAATTAAACTATGTATTAATTTAACCTGATAAATAAATATATGTAAATCGTCTTTGAATTTATCATTACGTTATTATGTTTTAGTATATCAAATGAATTAGAATGTTCATTTTGTAACAAAACGCCCGCACCACTGTGGTATTTTTTTGGTGCTGCATGTACAAACGTTTTATTTTTTCAAGAAGTTCGTGCTATACAGAGATTTTTAGCAATTTAAGGAATTCTGTTCAGTGTCGTCCCCACTCAGCAGATGTAAAACAAAGCGAAGAACCACCCTCTTTTGGTCCTCTCACATATAGTGCTATACTGACTTTCAAGGTTATCAAATTTGCAACATGTTCTCGATAACCCAGTGTCTCCATAACCGAAAATACAAGGCCAAAAGACGAATTTTTTACAAAATTTTCTGAAATTTTACCATGCTAAATTTGTTTTTATTTAAACCGAAAAAATGGCTACAGACAATGTTAAATAGGGGTACTTTACAATCACTACATACGTAAGAAGGCCGGAGGGATTATGTAATATATAAAATTAGCTTCATTAATTCATATATTGTTTATCTGCTTATTACTCTAAATTAAATGTTCGGTAGAGAAATTAGTTTATAAAAAAATTGTACTATTGACAATTTTGACAATAGTCGACTCTCCTATAACACTGTTGATAAATCCGTTTTATATGAATTCCATGTTGTACGAGCCACTTAAATTTTACAAATACGTGTGCTGGGCTGTGAATGGCTCACGTATTTGTAAAATCTAAGTGACTCATACAACATGGAATTCATATAAAACAGAAAAATCAACATTGTTATAGGGTGGTCGAATTTTATACACATGATCACAATTGTATGAAAATGAGCAGAATCAGAGCATCAAACATTGAATAAATAAATTATAAAATGGTATAATAATGAATATTTTAGGAAATTTTATTATTCATTTAAGAATTTGAAATTTAAAAGAAATGATTTAATCAATTATTTACCTAAATTTAACTCCACAAAAACTCCAAAGGAGTTTATATTCCCTTCTCTCTTAAATGCTGTATTTGCAGTTGTTAAAAAATATTTTGATATAAATAATAAAAATATTATAATTTTTAACTACGTTCATTCAAATTCTATATGTCTAAATCACCGGTCATCTCTAAACAGTGGCCAATTTTTTTGTGTTACCGTCAGTGGACGTTGTTTACAGGTTCGATTGTAGATCAAGCAATTAGCTTCATTGATATACAAGCAAATTTCAATAATGTATATTCTTTAGGCTTGTGAAATTATAAAAATACATAATCGATTGGAATTCACGTCAATTCAACATCATTCTAACAGATTTTCCTTTAAGTCTACGTATCAACCCACGTACTTTCATTACTAACAAGGATTCCGACTGGTATAATTCAGGTAAGAACAATAGACATTACCCTGAAATAAAATTAATTATTGTTAATTAATTAATATATTTAATAATATTCAATTATTGTACTTAAATCGCTTTAATCGAGCAGAAAACTTCACGGTGATGTAAAAAAGGAATACAAAATTCATTATAATAGTAATACAATTTTGATCTACCTTTCGTATTATTGAATTTTAAATTAATTAAACGAGTTATTCCTTCAAATTTTATATATTTATTTAGAATATGTTAATAAATATGTTATGTGGAATTCATCCATAAACTTTATCGTCCTTCAAGCAATAACGATAATCGTAATCAAGTGATATCGTTATTTACACCATTTTATCGACTTTATTATTAAATAATCCCGGAAAAATCGTAATGAATTTCATTTTTATTATAGTAAAATAGAATTCGAATAATAATTAAAATGAATAATAAACTCGTTTTTTCAATCGTTACAATGGATTAAATTTTCAAAATAAGGTAAACCTTGAAGGAAAATTTCTTTAATAGAAAACAAAAGAGAGTATTTTTATAAAACAATAAGTTAAAAGGGAAGTACAGTGAACTCATTCAGGACGTGGTAATGAGACAAAATGACATCCGTAGTCTGTATCCAATGGCCATGATTACATGCAAACTATCCATTTTTATTTGTGAAGTAGGAATAGTGGCGAAATATGTCTATATGCGCATCAGAAAACTATTATAATCGGTCAAGAAGTTATTATTTAATATTTAATTCGAGAAAAAAGAAATCAAATAGTTTCGGTTGAAGTAAACAAACATATATAGGCCTATATATATATATATATAACACGTGGCTAGAAACACCCTTTTCTAATCTGGTTGTGAGGTAAGTCACATAAGTTTTTTTTTTTTTTTTTAACTTTTATTTATAATAGTTAAGTAATAAATCTTTATTTTTTTTATTTATATTTTAAACAATTCTTTGAAGTAAGTTTTAATATAATTATAGTACAATCAACTGTAAAAATTATCGAAAAAATCGAGTAATTTTTCGATGACTTCTCTAAAATAGAAAATTGATAATATAATTATAATAATATATATAAAAATGCCGATTAAACCTTTAAAGAATATTTAAATCGTTCTTATAATTATATTTTATCCAATTTTAAATGGTTACAAATGTTGAATTAACAAAGGATGGTGTTATATTATCGATAGAATCATAAACACTTCTCAATTTTTTTTTACTAAAATGTGTATAAATTTTCGTATAAAATGTTAATTACCTTTACTAATTCGTAAATTTTTAATATATAGAATGGTTTTTTTTAATTTTAATTACAAATTAAGCGTTAAGTTCAAGAGAAAATGTATTGTACTTATGTAATAAAGATCCAATTGTGTCTTTTACCATATTATTTTTTTGTTTACAAGTCAATTTATCTTCACTAAACCATTTTATTTATGATTATATAATAAGTAAAAATAGCTAAATTGTACATATTTGCATCCTAAATAGATTTAATCAATAAAAGTAGTTAACAGTAAACGAAATCTGATGCGCAGTTATAGTTTAAAAAATTTAATATAAGAATTTTCTTATTAAATGATCTTGAACATCTATTGGATAAAACGATACGAAATGAATTCGGAATTATTGAATGAACTCTGTTCCTTAGGCTAATAAATATTGGAGAGTGCTGACAGTCACGATAAGCTCTTACGTGTCAACACTCCCCACATTCTGGTATTTTGAACTACAAACGTCGATCTTCTAAGAATTTCTTTCTTATTCCTGCTCTGGGTAAGATCGTTTTAATATACTGTTCTATACAGTAAATATTAATAATTCTATTAAATTTCTAAAATTTTTATTCGTTTTACAACAGTCTTTACATTTATATATACACAGTCGACCCCCCCTATAACACTGTTGATTTTTCCGTTTTATATGAATTCCATGTTGTACGAGTCATTTAGATTTTACAAATACGTGTGTCGGGCTGTGAATTGCTCACGTATTTGTAAAATCTAAGCGACTCGTACAACATGGAATTCATATAAAACGGAAAAATCAACAGTGTTATAGGGGGGGTCGACTGGTACATAACTTTTAGTGTGTAATTATTAAATTGTTTAAAATAAATTAAATTGTCGTTAAAATAATTAATTAAAGTATACAATTTTTATTAAATAATATCATTAAATTAAGTAAAATCTTAATATACAGTAGACCCCCCATAACACTGTAGATAATTTCGTGTTATATGAATTCCACGTTGTATGAGTCACTTAGATTTTACAAATACATGAGCTGTTCACAGCCTGGCACACATATTTGTAAAATCTAAGTGACTCGTACAACATGGAATTCATATAACATGGAATTATCTACAGTGTTATGGGGGGGTCTACTGTTATATTAAAGAAGAAAACTTTTTAAACTTATTTATAATAGTAAAAAAAAAATATTTTTCTATAGCCAAATTTATAATTTTAATGGCATTAAAATTATCTTAAATTCTATATTTTTCCATAATAATTCTACGAATATCTTTATGTATACATTTATGTCATTCATCTCTCAATTGAAACCATACAGAATTTTTTTTTTTACACATTTAAACATGTCCTTAACCTATTTACTAATTATCCAATTATTATGTTTATATTTTGAAGGTAATGTACAAATTTTATCAAGGATTTTTTTCTCCCCTTTTTTTTTGTTTATAGATCTTAAGATAATAGAACACTTTTGTTTAAATATACTTCCTCTATTAGATAATAGGAGTAAAAAAAAAAATGTATATAAAATAATTATATTTTGTGAGAAATAATTTAAATTTTTATATAAATAAAATTTAATAATACGGAGACGATTTCCTTATAAAACAACTCGTCCTATTCGTTTCCTTTTTTCACAAATCTTACGAACAGAACTACAGAATGGTAAAATAAATGTTTAGAAATCGCTTATTTTTCTCTATATTTTACTTATTAAATAGGCTATTTTCTTGCATACTCAAATTAAAATCCTACTTTAATTATCTGAAATATCTATAACAGCTCTTTTCAATAATAACTTCTATGTTATTGATACGTTATTAAATAATAAATTCTCAATCGGGTGGATTATGTTACGAGTTATTAAAATTTCTAGGAAATTTATTATATTAATAATAAATAAAGTATGATTAAAATATTATATGCAATACTTTTTCAATTAAAAATATGCTGGATTAAACGGCATTCAGTGATAGAAAAACATGTACGACAGATAAAACGATCTTAAAAATTCGATTATTTTTATATTGCATATGCATGAAATTCTCGAAAATATATCTAATATCAATTTAAATATTATCTTTTAATATTATTTTTCAGAATTCTTCAGAAAAATTCGGTACAATATGTATATTTTAATAAAAATCTTATGCCTGTCGACATTTATACCATTCACATTGGCAGTATGTGGTTATGAGGTATTAAAAATTGCATTAATTAAAATTATATAGCTTTAATTAACGTATTTTAATCTCGATATATTACTATATTTCAGTCATGTCCCGTCCCTAAGCCCAATATGTTGAATGTCCATGTAATATGCCATACACACGATGATGTCGGATGGGTTAGGACAGTGGAAGAATATTACCAAACATGTAAGTTTAATTTTTAAAAAATATTTTACAAGAATTTATAATATATATTTTTTAATTTCAGTCGTTAAACATATATTAAATTCGGTGATACGTCATTTACTCGTTAACGAAACAAGAAAATTCATTTATGTGGAATCGGCATTTTTGTATCGATGGTGGAACGAACAATCTGAACTTTCCAAATATCTCATTAGAAAATTAATCGATGACGGTATCAAAAATACCCAATTTTTTTTATTAATTTATATTGCATTATTAAATAGTCATTTTCTTTTCTTAATCATAAGGTCAACTCGAGATAATAAGTGGAGGATGGAGTATGAATGATGAAGCTACAACTCATTATTTAGCCATCATCGATCAGATGACTTTAGGAATGAGATGGATCAACGAAACATTCGGAAAATGTGCCACTCCCAAAATTGGTTGGCAAATTGATCCATTTGGCCATTCTAGAGAACAAGCATCTATATTTGCACAGGTACAGTTGATCTCCCTATAACACTGTTGATTTTTCCGTTTTATATGAATTTCATGTTGTACGAGTCACTTAGATTTTATAAATACGTAAACCGTTCACAGCCCGCCACATGTATTTATAAAATCTAAGTGACTCGTACAACATGGAATTCATATAAAACGGAAAAATCAACAGTGTTATAGGGGGAGTCGACTGTATTAATACAAATTTTATTATTATCACTATAATTTTATGAACGTTAAATATTCCTCAGATGAAATTTGATGGATTGTTCTTGGGAAGAATAGATTATCAGGATAAGATCTTCAGGCAACAGAATAGAAGACTTGAATTTTTATGGAATACTAATCCTGGTTACAGTATGTTAAAATTATACATTGTCATCTTGTTTTATACCTTATAAAAAATAAATAAAACCTTTATTATCTTTAAGATTTAGACACTAAACTCTTCACTGGAATTCTTCCGAATGTATATTGGCCACCTCAAGGATTCTGTTTCGATGATTTGTGTGGAGAACCAGAAATAACGGTAATACATAACTTTTTACATTAAAAAAAAAACTTATATATTAAAAAAACTTAATGTAAAAATATTTGATGTTCTTTAGAGTTTTAACATTAATCGCAAAGCCAGGCAACTTATGGATGTTATAAGATACCAAGTAAGAGAAAAGAAATGCTATAAAATTAATAAATATTTCTTTATAATTTTACATTATAAAATCTAATTTAGGCGAATTATTATCGCACAAATCATACTGTTTTAACAATGGGAATGGATTTTCATTATCGGGATGCGGATCGTTGGTTTAGGAATTTAGACAAGCTTATGGCATTCATAAACAATTTGGTAAGTTGGTATATTAAATATATTCAAAAATTAATTATAATTTATTTAAAAATGTATTAAAATTCTAAAAAATTTCAGCAAGAATCTGGTAGCAACATTAACATTTTTTATTCGACTCCTTCTTGTTATTTACATTCTTTAAATCAAGCAAATTTAACTTGGCCTACTTTTACTGAAGATTTTTTTCCATATGCCAGCGATCCAGATGCATATTGGACAGGTTATTATAGTAGTAAGCCAGCTATTAAGAGATTTACACGTTATTCAAATGGATTTCTTCAGGTAAAACATCTCTAAAATTTACCAAAAGCCAATTTTCTTTAGTTTCAGTAAAGGGTTTTACTCATTTTTCAGGCTTGCAAACAAATAATTACTCTTTCCAATATAACTGAGGATTACAGTTATAATCTACGTTAGTATTTTTATCAATTGGATGTTTTTATATTTTCCTTATACAGTCGACCCCCCTCCCCTATAACACTGTTGATTATTCCGTTTTATATGAATTCCATGTTGTACGAGTCACTTAGATTTTGCAAATACGTGTGCCGGGCTGTGAACGGCTCACGTATTTGTAAAATCTAAGTGACTTGTATAACATGNACGTCTAGAAGTTTGACAATGGCGTTTGGAACGTCTAGAAGTTTGACAATGGCGTTTGGAACGTCTAGAAGTTTGACAATGGCGTTTGGAACGTCTAGAAGTTTGACAATGGCGTTTGGAACGTCTAGAAGTTTGACAATGGCGTTTGGAACGTCTAGAAGTTTGACAATGGCGTTTGGAACGTCTAGAAGTTTGACAATGGCGTTTGGAACGTCTAGAAGTTTGACAATGGCGTTTGGAACGTCTAGAAGTTTGACAATGGCGTTTGGAACGTCTAGAAGTTTGACAATGGCGTTTGGAACGTCTAGAAGTTTGACAATGGCGTTTGGAACGTCTAGAAGTTTGACAATGGCGTTTGGAACGTCTAGAAGTTTGACAATGGCGTTTGGAACGTCTAGAAGTTTGACAATGGCGTTTGGAACGTCTAGAAGTTTGACAATGGCGTTTGGAACGTCTAGAAGTTTGACAATGGCGTTTGGAACGTCTAGAAGTTTGACAATGGCGTTTGGAACGTCTAGAAGTTTGACAATGGCGTTTGGAACGTCTAGAAGTTTGACAATGGCGTTTGGAACGTCTAGAAGTTTGACAATGGCGTTTGGAACGTCTAGAAGTTTGACAATGGCGTTTGGAACGTCTAGAAGTTTGACAATGGCGTTTGGAACGTCTAGAAGTTTGACAATGGCGTTTGGAACGTCTAGAAGTTTGACAATGGCGTTTGGAACGTCTAGAAGTTTGACAATGGCGTTTGGAACGTCTAGAAGTTTGACAATGGCGTTTGGAACGTCTAGAAGTTTGACAATGGCGTTTGGAACGTCTAGAAGTTTGACAATGGCGTTTGGAACGTCTAGAAGTTTGACAATGGCGTTTGGAACGTCTAGAAGTTTGACAATGGCGTTTGGAACGTCTAGAAGTTTGACAATGGCGTTTGGAACGTCTAGAAGTTTGACAATGGCGTTTGGAACGTCTAGAAGTTTGACAATGGCGTTTGGAACGTCTAGAAGTTTGACAATGGCGTTTGGAACGTCTAGAAGTTTGACAATGGCGTTTGGAACGTCTAGAAGTTTGACAATGGCGTTTGGAACGTCTAGAAGTTTGACAATGGCGTTTGGAACGTCTAGAAGTTTGACAATGGCGTTTGGAACGTCTAGAAGTTTGACAATGGCGTTTGGAACGTCTAGAAGTTTGACAATGGCGTTTGGAACGTCTAGAAGTTTGACAATGGCGTTTGGAACGTCTAGAAGTTTGACATTGGCGTTTGGAACGTCTAGAAGTTTGACAATGGCGTTTGGAACGTCGATCACGTTACAAACGCCATTGTCAAACTTCTAGGCTTACAGGGAGGCGGCGCTGAACGTCCGAAGTACACGTTTTTGCGTTGAACCTCTCTAAATATACATAAATAAAAGAGGCCGCAACCTCTCTAATATTACATAAATAAAATGAATTTTGATGAATTTATTTAAGATATTTTAACTAATTTAACTAATATATTTTTTAAAATTTACTTTTTAGTTTTTTCTAGTAGTGTATAATCCTTTATCTATAAATATTACCGAATATATACGCCTTCCAGTCGTAGCAGAAAATTATTTGGTTATCGATGGGCATAATAATGAGGTTCCCATTCAGGTAAATATACTAATTTATATTAAAAAAATTTAGGCATAATATTAATAACAGAATTTAAAATATATTAATTTTTAATAGATTTCTCCAATTCCTAATCAAATACAATTATTACCCGAAAGATTAAGCTGGGCAGATAGAGAACTTATATTTCCTGTTAATGTTCCTCCTTTAGGTATTTCAGTATATGAAGTATTGCAGCGAGGTGGTAAGTAAATTTATCATCTGTTAAATAATTTTTAAAGATATATTTTAACAAATAAAATCATATAATTTAGGATTATCCGACGATCTCAATCAGGAAACGAATGCTGGTGATGTAACAATTGGAAATGAAGTATAAACAGTTTTTATATACAGACTGTTTTAAAATTGTCTTTACAACTTTGTAGGAGAATAAAAATGTATATAAAAGACGTGCACGATATTTTTAAATACATAAATTTAGCCATAAACACTGAGTTTTATTCACGTAAAATTCCCACTGCAATGTGATCAATCAGTATCATGATGATTGCTTTCACAGGTACAGAGCGAGCTTGTTGGGTGCTTTGGTTCGAAGAAACAAGTCTTCTACACAGGTTCAAAGGAATTTCTTGCAATAGATTAACTGCAATATACAATTTACTGATGGCTTGCTTACACGTGGCACAGGAATTTTCTTGAGACTGGATGTTCTATGCACCATAACAAGATGCCATGGAGCAGATTAGGGAGAGCTGCAGCATAACAAATAGAAGTTACATTAAACGATAAAAAAATTCCCTATTGGGAATAAAACTTGATGTGTTTGACTACATTTCGATGTTGTAAAATGATATGTTTCTTCTATCAGTTGACTAATATCTCGCCCTCAAGTTGTAAAGCCATTTTTGAAACATCCTGTATACAGTTCTTAATCATATATTAAATATTTTAAAATAAAATATATGTAAATTTTACTTAGAATTTGAAAGTAGTTATAGAAAGTCGAACAGGTTTGATAAAAGAAATGATCCTGGGAGATCTTCGTGTTCCTTTAAGACAATCTTTCTACTGGTACGAAGCTCAACCAGGATTTCGTCACGAAAGACCTTCTGGTGCTTACGCATTCAATCCTAGATTCGATTATGCATTTTCTTTACACGAAAATGTCACTTTTAGGGTCAATAAGGTAAAATATATAAATAAATAAGTCGTTGTTTATATAGAGTTCGACTTATTGTATAATATATAGTTACATTTTTGAATGTTTTTAGGGTCCTTTGGTGGAAGAAGTGCATCAAACTTTCACTCCTTGGTTATCACAGACAATTAGAGTATATAAGGGAGAACATCATATAGAGTTCGACTGGCTAGTCGGTCCTATACCTATAGAGTAATAGCATATTTTTTTTAAAAAAATAATAATTTCAGATAAAATGTAAGGCCTTTATATACCAAATAATTATATTTTAGAGACAGAATTGGCAAGGAAATCATTACAACTTACGAAACATCTCTGTCTACTCAAGGCACTTTCTATACAGACAGCAATGCCAGACAGACTATAAAGAGAAAGTAAAAGAATTCTTTTAAAATATTTCTCGCTTATTTTACTTAATTATATTAAATAATTTAATTGATTTTAGGAGAGATTTTCGTTCTGCATTCCCTCTAAATCTGACAGAAAAAATTTCCAGTAATTATTATCCAATTAACTCGTGGGTTCACATCAAGGTATCAACAATAAACGACAAATAATAATAATAATCTAATTAATTAATTAATTATAAAGATAATGGTAATAAAAATATTGTAGGACGAAGATAGAAAATTACAAATGACTATAATACCCGATCGTGCCGAAGGTGCTAGCAGCATTTTTGATGGCTCCATCGAAATAATGGTGACTACATATCTCCGTCTACAATATAGGGACTACTACTGTACATAAGTATAGTACTAGTATATTAATTTGATTAATTAAAAACTATATATATATATATATATATATTAATTAGATAGATCAAGCTTGAAAAGATTACTTTTTTTAAATATTTTATTTCTATAAATTAACAGTTACATCGTCGCTTATTGTTCGATGATGGATTTGGAGTTGAAGAACCTCTAAACGAGTTTGGAATTGATGGAAAAGGTTTGATTGTTAGAGGTAAACATTGGCTACTGTTGAGACCTACTGGAGATTCTCTGTATCGTCAATTGTCCCAAAGGATGTTTCTTCCTCCTGTTTTATCCTTTACTTTCGGAAATTTAACAGATTTGGATATTTTAGATCAGGTGAATATGTGTTAATTCTTATTCTAAATTTGTTTAGAAGGTGATATTATTATTGTTTTTATAACGCGTGTTTGTTTTTCTGCGGAAGTTCTCAGGTTTAAGAGATAGATTACCAGAAAATATTCATTTATTAACCTTGGAATCGCTTGGAACGAATATTCTACTTCGATTGGAGCATTTCTATGGTTTTGGTGAACATCCTACATTTTCAGAACCGGCAAATGTATCATTGGCAGTAAGTTAACTAATTTTAATTTATTAAGTAATCATTTTTTGCTTCATTCTCTCCCATCCTCTCCATTTCTGTTTGCTTTTGAATGTCTTTTTCCTCCCCTTTAAACTATTTAAAATTAGGAAATTCGATAGAGTAAAGCTGTGTTCATCTACAGAGAACGTAACACTGACGTAACAGCGCATTATACTTACGTGAGATGTATGACGTCGCTTCCGAAATCGTATATCTCACTTCCGTTCTCTATCCTAGGAAATGCAGATGCAATGTTAAGAATTAAAATATTCTCTTTGAGATTGGGAAATAAGGAAACAGATAAACATTACAATTTATTGTTTTCCTCTATTCATAACCTAAAGAAATCATTTGCATTATTCATTTTAAGGGTGTGAAGATACCAAAATCTTTGAGAAATTCTCTGTGCAATCTCTTTATAGACGATTAAATGTCATTACGCCGTATATTTATGATTATGGTTAATTAATTAAACAAAATTATCCTTTTCTAGGAACTATTCAGCCCATTTTCTATAGTGAATGCTAGAGAAATGGCACTCGGAGCTAATATTTTCTTAGACGAAGCAGAAAATCTATCATGGAATGATCAAGCTCGATCCACAGGTAAGTCTATTTTTATAAGTTTTGTAGTATATAATTTAGACCTCATTTACTTTCAACCTTTTTTTTAGATGAAAGTGAAGAAGTGAAAAACCTGACAATATCATTTCAACCCATGCAGATCAGAACATTTTTACTCTCGATTCAAACTTAAGACAATGAAATCCCCAAATTCGACCATTTATATATATATATATATATATGATCTGTTAAAAATGATTTCAGAGTTTATATTTAAGTACAAATAAAGCATCTCTGTTATCTAAAAAATTGTCTCGATAGCGTAATTGTGGTTAACGAATGAGAATTAAGTATTTCCGTAAGGCATTTCTTCACAAATCGTTCATTAAAAATGGTTATAACACGCGTTTAATATTCAAAAAAAACCGGCGATCTTTACATAAAAATCGCGGAAATTTTCCTCTAACAAATCATCTTAAGGCTCTTTTCCCCAAGCAGTTTACGCCCATTAAGAAGTAGGAAATTATTCATATTATAATAAATTATTTATATAATATAATCATAAATCTATTTTTAGTAATAATGTAAGCTAATAACCAAGCTCCAAATGTAATTTAGAAAAAAAAATCAGAGTTTGTTATTTTTAAACAAATTTAAATATAAATAAATAAATAAAAACTTCCTACCTTCAATAGTATGAGGTAACTTAACTCTAGCATTTCTTCTTCCCCGGAGCCAGCAAGATATTTCCGGTTGATGAGGGGAAAACTTGTTGCCTTCGAGGTATATCAGGGGATTGGTTTGGGATGCCGCCTTAGCCGCACACTCGTCCTTATAAACATCGAAAGGACCGCCTGATCAGCCAAAACCTCAAAGGATTTCATCATTGTAATGTGCCCGGAATGGATTCAGATCATCAGGAACAGAGAGTGGATTCCGACGATCATCATCATCATCATCAGCAACAGCAAGAACCATCGTTTAAGAAGAAGAGGAACAACAACCAAACGAAAAAGAATACAAAATCTTCTACCGTAATCATGAAGAAGAGAAGATTAGCAGCTAATGCTCGAGAAAGAAGAAGAATGCACAGTTTAAACGTGGCATTCGATCGACTCAGAGCAGTTGTTCCATCGTTCGATGACAACAAAAAGTTATCCAAGTACGAAACTCTTCAAATGGCTCAGAGTTATATAATTGCTTTAAGTGAACTCCTCGTCGATGAGTAAATTCTACTATATTTAAGTGTATATAGTGTAAATGTGAGTTATTTTATCAAATTATTCTATTAAAAAGAAAAAAAGAAAGTGTGACAAAACTTGTAAACTCTTGAAGAAGACTATGGTTCGCGCGCTTTCTTCAACATTTTTCTGTAATTTTTAAGTAAAATAAATGTTATATATTTAAAAATATATTTATTTAGATTGTTATTTATTCGTATGGCTTACAGCTTGACAATTTGACAAGTTTGAAGATGATTCTGCTTTAATTAATTAGCTCGTTTTGCCCAATATTCCATTAGGTTTGGGCTCCACCTTCTCTGTGGGCGGTAATTGCATCTATGGCTGGCGGTCAATTAATGCTTGCTAAAAAGTAAACTTGACAACCACGAAAACTATTAACCGGGTTGGATTCCTAATAAAAAAGTTTTATTGTTCTTTAAACGGAAACTATACTTGTTTTTTTTCTCCTTAGTGTAAAAACACGTGTTCCCATGTTTAATGCTCTCACATAATGAAAAAAAAGGGGTGCATTATTAAGCTAAAAATCTTGCTGTATAAGAAATTCTACACGTAGCTTCTAAACACAAAAAGTATAATACAGTAACTATTATATTCATTATCTAGATATAAATTATGTATATACCTAAAGTTACTAGTCAATATGAATAATAACTTAATAATATAGTGATCTCCTTATGTAGATATTCAATATAGAACATAATAGTCTAAGTAAATTAAGATTGCCGATATCTATCTCGACTAATATAGCATTTAGATGCATACAGTATCTATAAGATGGACTCGAATATGAAGATAATGAACTACACCTATTAAATTGTAAATTAATATAAATAACAGGCGGTTGCATAACAGGAACAAAATAAATGAGCAAGTAATGAATGTAACAAAAGACTTAAACGTAATAAAATTTGAAAAAATAGATGAATAAATTACCTATAATTTAATTAAAGAGATGAACAAACTTAATAATATATCACACTAAATTAAGTTTCCATTATAAATGTAGATAACTATTCTATAATTTATGATAATAAATATCGAAATATGACAATAATAATATTCAATATATAATTTAATTTATACGAAATTAATTTAAATAAACGTTGTAAATCATAATAAAACGTTGATTCAGTAACGTTTATGAAGGATTTTTAATGAATGTCTTAATTATTTAACAATATATATACACAATTATCTCTATCTTGAACTTGATTTTGATATCAAAATCCATTAAAATTTCATATTTAAGATGGCATTTTATGTAATGTATTATATATTATTCTGTTATTCTTTATATTCATAATGATAATTTCCTGTATAAGTTACAAGTCGACTCCCCTATAACACTGTTGATAATTCCGTTTTATATGAATTCCATGTTGTACGAGTCACTTAGATTTTACAAATACGTGTGCCGGGCTGTGAATGGCTCACATATTTATAAAATCTAAGTGACTCATACAACATGGAATTCATATAAAACGGAATTATCAACAGTGTTATGGGGGGGTCGACTGGGTATTTATAAAGATTCTACGAAAGAAACCAAACATATGCATAAATTTCGATTATATTAATAAAAATTAAATAAATAAATCTCTAAACTGTTAATAAATGTAATAAAAAGTATTAGTTTATGTATAAATTACTAATATTTAAATTGTTTTCGGGTTTATATAATGTATTATTTAGAAGAAAAGTACCAGTCGACTCCCCTATAACACTGTTGATAATTCCATTTTATATGAATTCCATGTTGTACGAGTCACATAGATTTTACAAATACGTAAACCGTTCACAACTCGGCACACGTATTTGTAAAATCTAAGTGACTCGTACAACATGGAATTCATATAAAATGGAAAAATCAACTGTGTTATGGGGGGGTCGACTGTATTAAACGATGTATGTTTTATTCTTCCCAAAAAAATAAAAAAATATAAAAAAAACTATTAATTAATGTCAAAAATGTTTAATAATTTTATAAAAACTTTAATTTAATTAAAATTCTTCTAAAAAATTTGTAAAAAACATCAAAAACTTTACGTGAGAGAGCACAAACAATACTTAAACCGTGATCATTTAGTCACGCTCTTCTGACTTATTATTTAAAAAAAAATATATATTACATGCATCTTTCAAATTAACGCCTTTATAAACAAGTTCTCGGCTTTCATATTGATAAATGTGATTTTTTTTCTATGTCAATTTAAATAAATTAAACCAAAGAAATTCCCTAGAAGACGAATCAAACGAGAAAAACAAAGCTTATCCATCAAAATACCATCAAAAAATTATTGTCTATAAAATTAGGATTTGAAAGATGTTTTAATTTAAGTTATAAGAAGGATAATTTCTTTTTTTTTTTTTAATTCATTAATGCTTAAGACACGTTCGGGTCGACCTCGATTTAACACAGAATCATATTAAAGAAGCCAAGTATATACAAGTAATTAGAAGCTAATTACTGGTTCGATAATTACTACCAGTTTCTATTGATTTCATTAAGAATCTCTGACCTTCGACTAGATATATAGGAGGGAGGAAATTATAGCTTCTAGCACAATTATATATTAGATAAGAGGATAAAAATAAGCTTTATAACCCTCCTCCCCCCTCTACTCTTAGTGTTATTTTCGTGTATAACACACTTAAAATAAGGTAAATACACTTTGAAAATTAATTAATTAAGATGTTACCTTCGACTTAATTGGACTATCTATTTATTATAAAAATTTATCTGTCATTAAATCATACTTAATTAAGTTTTCGTTAATTATAATTTAAATGTGTTTAAAGCCTTACTAATTATTAAATGTTTTTTAAAAAAAATTTATTTTTTGGAACACCCAAGCAGATTTTTAAATGAAAAACAATGAGTCTTTTTTTTAAAATTCGTGATAAATATTTACTATAATTCATTATTCATGTATTTAAATCTTTAAAAAAAAGAATAGAAGAAGAGGGGGAAAGGATCTAAAACAAAGTTTCCATTATTTCCTGGACTCGAAACTAATTAAAGTTGGTTCGTCACGCTTCATTTTTTAGGTCATAATCGATTATATCTTTGTTCTTTTTATATAAAACTTTATATCAATAACCCGAATCATCCCTTTCTTCTTCGAAATATTATCCGAAATTTAACTTTATAATAGGCCTTCACGTTATAATATATTCTAAATTCATAATCGAACAATAAAAGACATCTTATTCTCAATAATCACTTATAAAATGTGAAAAATTATAGAGCTAAAGACGTGTCATCCATCATTGAGATGATTCCTGTTCTTTTCTAACGATTAATCGTTCGTTTATTTCTTATAAAAATTCTTAAAACAGACAGAAATCTTTATCAAAAGACGAGATTGTAGCCGAAATTTTATATGTCTGAATTTGAATCTTTTTTTTTCTTTTCTTTTAAAGCTATCCTAAGGCGAGAGGGGTTCTAGAGAAAGATCAAATGACGTTAAGATAAGATTACTTCTCTCGAATTTCATCCTTAATTTTTCAGCCGTTAAAATTTTAAATTAATTTTTTTTTATTTAGTAAATTTTTACTATTACCTTCTATATTTTAATTATTATTATAGGAAAATCATCTCTCGAATTTTATGTATTAATACAGTCGACCCCCTATAACACTATTGATTTTTCCGTTTTATATGATTTCCATGTTGTACGAGTCACTTAGATTTTACAAATATGTGAGCCGTTCACAGCCTGGCACATGTATTTGTAAAATCTAAGTGACTCGTACAACATGGAATTCATATAAAACGGAAAAATCAACAATCCTATAGGGGGGGGGGTCGACTGGTATACGAGAAATACTAAATATTTCTCTTTCCATGTTTTTCTCTCCTTTTTAATTCCTAATATATTAACTTTTATTCAAAATATACGTAATTCTTAATATTAAGAAGGAATATTTATGAAATATTCCTCATTAAAATCATTCTTATACGCGTAAAATCGTAGAATTTATTAATAACAATACGATAAACAATTCATCAATTTCTTAATTACGTAACAAAGCAACGTTTTTATCTAGAAATCTAGAATCTGATTGATCTAGAATTCTTCTTTTACATTGATTTATGTATAAAAATCTTATTTAATAAATATTTTAAGTGTAAAAATAGTACAATATACGTTCGATTCCTTTTTTATTTTAACTTAAAATAGACTAAATATACTTTTATGAAAATAATCTTTTTTTTGATTGGATGGGTTCCTGTATTTGTCTAGTGCTTTTCAATGAATATAAAAAGGGGATTTGAGAGGATTATAAAGATTGAAAAGCATTAATNTTTTTATTTTAACTTAAAATAGACTAAATATACTTTTATGAAAATAATCTTTTTTTGATTGGATGGGTTCCTGTATTTGTCTAGTGCTTTTCAATGAATATAAAAAGGGGATTTGAGAGGATTATAAAGATTGAAAAGCATTAATCATCCTCTAAAAATCTTTTCTTGTAGAAAAATCCATAGGTTTGTAACAGATTATTCATCGTCCTCATCGCAGTTTCTCTCTCTCTCTCTCTCACCTGTCGAGTTATCGGGATGTCTTATCACTTTAATGCAATTTTTATACCTGTAAAAATTTAAATTATTAATAAAATTTACGTTAAAAAAAACAGTACTTTTTATACGGATTTTTAAAACAAGCAATATAAGTTGGCAATTATATGTATTTTTACAGTGCAATATTCCTATAGAATAAATCATAATTAACCTCTAAATTCTGCTTAAATTCTTATAAAAATACAAAAAATCTTACAGTAATTTCGAACTGGAAAATTACTAAATTTATAGCTAAATAGTTAAAATAATGAATGTAAAAATTAGCTCGAAAGACTTTTTTGTTTTGTTTGAGTTAAAAATCGATAAGAGAATAATAAAAAGGCAATAAAAAAAATGCCTAAAAACGATAATATAGGAGTGTGTGTGCCGTCAATCGGATACCATGCAAATGTATTGTTGAAGTAGACACGACGTCGCCCGAAGCATCTGTATAAATTGCACCAATTGCTTAAAGCACTAAAACGCCCATCTTCAAACTACATAAATAAAAAGATAGCCTGAAGGCTTCAAATCTGTCTAAGCGATCGTCTAATAGCTTCTGACTCGTGCCGGATGACTAACTTATGCAATAATTACTCTACACTTCTTTAAAATTAGGCAAATTGTACGCAAAATGGCATTGGTAATTACTCGTAATGAATCTTTATCGATTTGTGTGTGAAATGAGTACTTTAAAAATATACTTTTAAATACTCGATAGTAAGGTAAATCATTAAGAATACTGTAGTAAATATTTAAGTATATAAAACGTACACACTAAACGAAGCGAGTAACTCTAAACAAATGGAAGCCATACTTACGTAAATTATCGAAGTTAAGTCGAAGTAACATGGACGAATGATTATGCCTCCTCTATAGAAGCCAAGCCACGGGATATTAAAGTCACCTCGTGGCAAAAGGCATCGGTAGAGGAGGCTTCCCACCGGCCTCTAAGGCACTTTCCTTCACAAAAGTGATAGCAGAGGCGGCTGTCGTATGTGGGAAGCCAAATGGGGGGTCTATAAAGCCCCCCGAAACGAAGTAAGCCGACTTGTTCCACGACAGAATATGTTTCCAAAGTATCATATCGAAGGAACAGCCGGACCTGGCCTCTCTACAGTATGGAGGATTGCGATCGACCGTAAGAAAATACGCCCAAACCGATACCTATTTATACTCCCCTATCGAAACATGTGACCGTAGAGTACGTCATACGTCTACAAACGTTACTAGAAATCCGTTTCCTTTAATAACTCTACCATACTAACCAGAAAACGGGTTGATTAAAGTGAGGAAATCCTTTCAAGGTCGGCATTACACAATCAATATCGTGCATTGCAGTTATTTGTTGCAATAGCAACGCCCGTGTTTATTTAAGATAGGATAAAAGAAATGTCGCAAATATCTCTTTAAATTAATAATAATAATTATAGTATTTTATATTATAAAAGTATAATATTTAAGTCACGACGTTATAGGTTTGATAATTATTACATTATTCTAATTTCAATTTCTATTGTAACTTCCTTATCACAAGTCGTACACAGGAGGTTTAATCCCATCCCCCATTTATCAATTCAAACAGAAAAATGTTACTACATTAATATAACAATGTATTATACTGTATATTCCATTAAATAGTAGTAAAGTCACGCGAATTAACAGGTGTATAAAGATAAAGAAAAGGGGGATGGGGGAAGAGGAAAGCAGGCCTTCTCGAGCAAATAAAAATCCGATAATAAACGTTCTTGGTCTAAACCTAAAAAAAGAAGAAAACTTCTATTAAAATTATACAAAATTCCTCTATATGTACAGTATATAACGCTTATATAACTTGAATTAGAAGAGCACTTACCGTTCACATCTTGCTGAGGGTATTATTATAAGCGCCATGTTTGAATCCTCCCCTTTTAATAAAGAATATTCTAATAATATAAAAGTGCATGAATGAAAGGGTGGATATGGAATGAAATATATATATGATTCGAATTGTAATATAATCTATTATATAGTTTCAATAATACATAGAGCTTTTCTTCTTCGTATATCGATTAATGGCCTCTAAATATAACACGACAGACAAATTCAATGTTTCTAAGAATTAAATATGGATTTATGCAAATTTATGCAGATTTTAATTTTAGTTATTTTAAATATTCATATATTTAATTATGTTCGGTGACATTTAATTATGATGTTAGTCATAACTTTAGATTAAATGCATAAATTAAATACATTTTTTTTTTTACCTTTCTACTTTTTATACCTTTGTAAACAATGGTGCTATTTGTTTCTCCATTTTCTGGTGTGTTTATATAGTTGAACTAACAGCTCCTATGAAACAAACAAACCAGTAAAGTGCTATTTAACTGATAATACTTGAATAACACAACGATATATTGAAACAAATTAAAAAATAACAATAATAAAACATTATGCGTGTATTTCACATACTTCTTTATCTTTAAAAAATTGATTTAAATAATTATAATTATAATATTAATTATTTAAAATAAAGATTTAAGGTGCTTAAAGTTAACATATCAGTTAAACATTTCAATAATAGAAAATTAAGAGATTTTAAAGAATAATCTTGTCCTAGAAAGTTGTTTGGTCCGTTAAGATGACACAGAGCTTACACACAGATGACTCAAGTTACCTAAGCTGTAAATGTAAGAGCTTAGTCCACAGGGACCGCAGTCAATTAGGCGGATTTCTTTTTTCTTTCTTTCTTTCTAAGTAAGTTCACATCCATTTGTAAAGTTCGGTAGCTTTGCTATGTCAAACATTGCAGCTGGTGGCATTTGCAAAGCTTCCCGAGGTGCATGTGTCTGTCAACAACGTCTTTGCTACTGCACTACCCATCCTTCTTTTCTTTTGTTCAATCAACCCTTATAACTTCCAACTGATTAACTGTTCAGTGAACATAGTGAAAGAGCTTAAGACAACCAGAGACGGTCTGGTGCCAAACCCAGCGGGATCATCATACAATATCTATTAATGAAGAAGAATCTTAGCTTCTACTACAGCAAACCATCAATTTGACGTCTTTCTCGCCACCTTATACCTCTATAGTCCCACTTAGTTGGCTTTATATTGGCGGCTTTGGTGTTCTTAATCCTCGAATTGTACAGCAACAATGGGCATCCTAGCCGAAGAAATAGCGGTTGTCTTTGAGGGACGGTTAACCACCTAAGCATGATTTTTTATTGTAAAATTTGACACTTTCGTCATTCTTAAATGACCAAAGAGCACATTTCTAGTTAGTAAGTAAGTAAATTCAATAATAACCCTTCTTCTATTCGTGTGACTAAAGATTTATTAATGGTTACACTCGGATGGTGTCAAATTTAGCATGATAAAAACATCAAAAAGATGGCAGTCGAGCAGAATAAAGAAAGTTTGATTGTTTTTATTGACTTTTGTGTAGAAGAAACACAATGAAGCAACATAAAATATGAGCCAACATTAATAAAAAGACCATTTAAAACTCGTACCTAATGACCCCGAATTGGAGGGAGGGCAGGTGCCTTCCTACTACGAGTTTCCAGCGCGTTTTTCTCAATAGTGATCGGCATAGAGTATGGTAGCAATGGCTAAAGTTGACCCTGGGGGGTCTAGACTCTAGAGAAGAGAAAAACCTATCTATTGATGGCCAAAGAATACAGTCTGTAGTAAAAATTGTATAATTGATGACTAATATATCTTTATGTCAACGAGTGGGCCTAAAATTTTTAGTAGTTATCCCGTACGACAGATGTTTTTTGAGATGAAATTTCAACAATTCTATAGACATTTTGTTTCTTATTATATATATAAAAAAAAATAATAATTATGCCAAAAATTTATAAAATACAACAATTGTATTAAGAAATTTTTCATAATAAATAATGTATTTCAGCAAAGTATAAGTATCGTTTAAGTGTTTTTCAGTTTTGAATATGGCATTTCAGCAAAAAAAAGGTTCCAAAAAAGAGAATAGATTTCAGTTTTTACGTGCCAAGAACCCCCAAAGTGAAGTATAACCCACTCGAATTGTTTATCAATATTTCCTGCTCCATCGACAGTTTGGTTAAGTGGATTGCAGGACCATTCCCAGGACAATAACAGTTTCCAATGGAAAGTGGAGGAAAGAGAAAACTGCGTAATATTTGCACCGGAACAGTACAAACAAATGCACCATTTTTATTTCTCAGCATTGTTCCAGGGAACAGTCGGAAGAAATATTGCTAGTGGTGAATGGAACGAAATGGCGGCAGATGGCTAAATGGACAGAGTGCCAGTAATCATCAGTGCTAAGTCATAACCAAGGCAGAACAATGAGGTCGTGGCAGTAAACACCGAACTGTTTATGACGGTTGACACCTGCCCTATGTTGACACTTTCCTCTTTCATCCTATCAGATACGCAAAATATAACGCTCTTTTATGTGATTTTTCTACCAATTTTTTTTTTTTCAAGCCACCGTTAAATTACCTAAAAACGGAATGATTTTTTTAAAAATTCATTTTAATAATTTCATAGTTTAATTATCTTTATAGTCGCCCTCACCTCTCTTGGTGTAAATAGTTTTAAGCACTAATTGTATAACCTTTCATGTGTTACAAAGCTAATTTAACATTGTATTCTGTTACAGAACACATTTTTTAATAGAAGAAAATCGACTATTAGTACCGGGAGGTTATGTAATCGGAGCGATGTATTGTGACCGTCCTCGTCCCATCGTACAATAATAGATAATACACCTAAATGAATACCTTCAGAAACTAGAATTGAGTAATTATAATAAAAAAAATCTTAATTATTATCT
This sequence comes from Centruroides sculpturatus, assembly GCF_000671375.1. Taxonomy (NCBI): domain Eukaryota; kingdom Metazoa; phylum Arthropoda; class Arachnida; order Scorpiones; family Buthidae; genus Centruroides; species Centruroides sculpturatus. The sequence continues at coordinate 44,900 of NW_019385552.1, read as the reverse complement.
ACCCAAAAATCAATTATTCCTTACTCTTCCTCTCTCTTTTTCTTTTTTTTTTTTGGAAAAAAATTATATTTTAAAACATGAAAAATTAATTGATTAATTGCTGTGTTTAATTACATAAAAGTTCAACTTGGACTGTCTTTCAAAGGTATTTTTTTTTTATTAAAAACCTTCGAAAGACTGTTAATTTTATCATTTTATGCTAACGAGTCTTTCGATTTTCTCACGGGGTGTATAAAATATGCATAATTATAACAATAAAGACATAACTCCGTGTTAAATCCTACACCTCCTCCATTATGGTTTTAGCTTCCAGGAAAACCAAAAAAAAAAAATAGTATTTGTTTGCATGAATGGAGAGCATCAAATTAGCTCCTTAATCCCGCCCTTACAGCCTCCGCATCCGTCAAATTCTTTTTCTCCACGCCTAATGTATCATTTCCGGTGCCAAACATCCCCACCGACGACACGTGACCTAACAATGATGACGTACTTCCACTCAGATTAGCCGTTAAGCCCTGGGAAGATAAGCTAAGTTTTTATTTCTACCAAGGGTGAGAATTTCGGACGGTAGTAAAGTAGCATGGCCATAATAACCGTGTAAATCCGTAAGACTCGTTCTTCGCAAACAATAATTTATGTATATCGTCGTAGATCTAATACTACTAAAGTAAAAGTTAATCCTCTCTCTCTCTAAATCTTCTCTAATGCCAACAAAATTGAATAATAAAAATGTTAGATTTCTATTACGTTTATGGGTTATGCAACCTGTAGAACACCCTCCCCCTTTTAAGCAATATTTTCCGAATGATGTATATTCTCCCATGTCGAATGGTTAAAAGAGATTCGACAGTGGCACTTGATAAGGTAATCGACGATTTAACAAACTGTGACAGGCGTTAAATTGCCAAAACGAGCCTCGTACTGCAACCAGTCATGGGAACCAAGAAAGCCCTGACTCACACCGACTTGTTCATGCAAAGAGTCAGTGTGTAACCGTTCCAACCTGTTCTCTATCGTTTCGCGGATATAACCCGAAACGAATTTTGTTATTTTGGATTCCATCTGCCATCAGATTTGGGCAAATTCTCGTGATAATCTAATCATATAAATGCTTCAAGTTCTTAACAAAAGTTCTTCTTAATTAACCTTATTGTTTAAATATATAGGAAAAACAATCTCAGAAGGGTCCCATTATAATTCTTGTAAGTTTAGATTTACGAATCGTATCTGTATGGATAAAAAACGATTGGTATTATCGATAGGAAGCAAGAGAGAGAGAGAGAGAAGACTAACCTGTTAAGGTTATCTTTAGTGCAGGCACTTGCTGGTGAGTTGCTGGTGTTGGCCTTTCTACCACGAACAATAGCCAAACGCCTCTAACATAACAGATGGCCGGAAACCGAAGCGATAAAAACACATGTTGTCATTTTGACTGAACACTTTCAGATCTGATTGGATCCAACTGAATATACCCAAATTGACTGCTGACTCTGCTTGACCCCTTCACCACTCGTTGCTCTTCCATAGAAAAAAAAAAACTTTATTCCATTTATCGAGTTCAGAATCTCCTTTTTTTAAAGGGATTTTTTTTTGGTATTTGGTTAATTAAATCTTCAAGTTTAATTGAGAGCAATAAACACGCGATAATTTCTGCTTAAGTGCAATCTGGCGCTTCCAATATGTCATTCATTATCTTAAATCGGTTGTTGGATAATCAATTGTTTTGATGCCATATGTCACCCGAAAGTCGTGACGTTCAATTTTCCTGTGTTTTTTTTTTTTTGTTTGTTTGTTTACTAATTCAATAGAAATATAAATGGCATGTACTGTACTTGATACATAATTGATTTATAATAAATAGAAATGGCGTATTAAAATAACAAAGAAGTATTAACAATAGAAAAATGTAATTTCGAAATTATATTAGATTTTTAGAGCATTTAATAATGGAAACAAAAATAAAATTGCATTACCTGCCGATGAGCGGATATTTAAGAGGACAGACAGACTTCATCGGTGTTGATTTTCCTCTTCTCAATGAGAAAATTTCATAGGAAAATGTGAAATTCAATTTCCTGTCGGTTAATTTGTGTTCTTTTATTACGAAACGTCGATTTTTTTATACCGGTGCTTAATAAAAATCAAGAGGTGCACTTTAATAAATGTCACCTCCGTGGACAGCGTGTAGAGTTAGAGGCTCGATTCCTATCCAGAGAGCATCAATAGCATCCCACTACCAATCAAATCATCGACTTGACACTCCACTTCACTTCCCCGAGAGAACAAACATGACTCGAAACTTCTCTAAACCCTTCAATCCCCGGCTCCGAATTTAACGCTCCCAGTATTAGCCGAGTGGTGCTCTCTCTCTCTCCACCTGTCCTTCAGATTACTAATCAGACTTTGTCTCATTCCCTACTAAATTACTTTTATTGAATATCGGGAACTGTTCTTCTCTCTCTTCAAGTGCCCACTTGGTACTGCACCCAGGTAACCGCGACCCCAACAAGGTGCCCCGATGCAGGTGCAAGACAGATGTGTTTCAACCCTATCGCGTTCAATTATAGTAGCCCTTCTGTCTTTGATAGAGGCTGAGATTCAATAGGGCCATCTCGCCGGTTAATTAGGAAAATGCCTCGTTTCACAACATTCATATAAAAGAAACGACTGACTTTGGCCTCTTCACCTGTTTCTGGGGGATGCTTTAGTAGTCTACTCATTATTCCACCTGGTTAGGGATGTGTTGCTAAATAAGGGGCCACCGTTATAGCTACTTTTCAAATCGATTTAATAAAATTAAAATTTAACTCTCCCCTGTTTCAATTTGGCCTATCTTAGTACCATCCTCTCTCTCTCTCTCCTCTAATTAAAAAACAAATCGCTCCTGAAATACAATTCTTTAGTGAAAGATGAAATGTGAGAGGAACGAAAATTTCAAATAAATCAATTACTTTCTATTTAGAATTCGTACAAAAGATTTAATATAAAATTCATTTCTTTTCTAAGTACAGTCAACTCCCCTATAACACTGTTGATTATTCCGTTTTATATGAATTCCATGTTGTACGAGTCACTTAGATTTTACAAATACGTGTGCCGGGCTGTAAACGGCTCACGTATTCGTAAAATATAAGTGACTCGTACAACATGTAATTCATATAAAACGGAAAAATCAACAGTGTTATAGGGGGTCGACTGTACCTAATCCTGTATACAAGTTAAAAATTGTGTATTAATTTACAAGAAATAAAATCAAATCTCTGAATAACGTTTACTGAAGGAATCATAAAATAATATCAGTTATTGNAGTAACTCCTCAATACCTTGCTCGTTTACATCTCCTAGTCCTTCTGTATTGATTAGGTTGACCAAATTGTCAACCTAACAATACAGCGATAGGCTCTTCTTGTTGAGAATTCTTGGATATATTAAGCCATAACTTTTCCATGCTCCATTCGTGCAGTTATCAGTTAATTCTTGCCAAGTGAAGTCAATATTGCCTGTAGCATTCATGATGTTATATTTTTTCCAAAATTGCACAAAACAAAGATAGATTTAAGGGAAGTGTGGCGCTACGATGAATTGCCACCTTTTGCTGATTGGTTTGTGTTTGGGAATAATCATATTATATATGAAACAATGAAATGCTGCGATAATTTGAATCAGCATAAATTCTGGTGTTTTTTAAGGCTTCAAGCAGACCATGTTATATTGACTCAGTGTTAATCGAGGCAGTGCTAAGCAGGGTCTTACTGTACTTGATATAGTGGTTAGCATTTTTATAATTGGTTTGTTTAAACAGTTGTTGATGATAGTCTTTCTTTGTTTCCATTTTTGTCAAAACATATTTTGCAAAAATGTTCTTAAAATTAGATAAAAATATAAAAGTTATTTAACATTTACATAAACAAAAACTCTTCTTTGTAACTGGACACTTGTTATCTCTTGTATAATCTAATACATAGAAATGTTATCTTTTATATGCAATTATGAGGACTCTTATGGTAATTTATATATAAAAATTTCATGTAATATTAAAAAAATTAAAGAGTAAACTTTTCATTCATTTCTTTTCTGATTTGACAATCCTGTTGCCCCGCCCAATTCGAGGTGGGAGAACGATTCGTCCCTCTTCTCCCCTCCAGCAACCTATAAAAGGGAAGGGGCGCGTGGATACCGTTTAGTTGTCACGTGGACTGCCATTGGAACTGTCATTCTGGATATATCTATGTTTGTGGGTGAAGCTGGCTTCCATGTGGAACTGTCAGGTGAGACTAAAACGTCACCTTTCCTTATCCCTCCTACCTCGTATAGTTACAGAAACTAAGAAAAAATAGTTTCTAATACGATTAATTCTTAAGTTATAATCGTAGTTCATTGGTGATAATGAAAATAAGATTAAAATACACTTAATCATTATACAAAATTGTTCTAGTGTTAAATTAAGAACGTAAGTATCTTACTCCTAACTTCAATTATCTTAGGGAGGAAAAAAAAAATCTCATAAATCTTAAGGAAGTATCTAGTTGAAAACTGAACCTAGATCACAAGTCGAGTCTGCAGATGCAGGCCGCTTCGGTTATAACAAGGGCGAGACGTTACAAAATGTAATACAATCCACTACATTGTATCGGTGGAGCTTTCTTTGTCCGTCAGCCGTGTAGCCGGTATCCGGTAGCGTTTTGTGAGACCGAGTCAACCCCAATGTCTGTGACCACTAGAGTAAACAAGTCCACAATGCCACTTTCTACTCCAATCTGTCTGGACTTGGAGACACTCTACTAACTGATTACCCATCCATCCTTCAATATCTGAAGTGTAACTCAATATGACATCTCTACTCGTATTGTATAAAATATGGGAGTTGTTTCTTTTCTCCTTAAGAAATATAGATTAACCTAGATATACTGATAGGTGTTGGGTGAGGTTTCTTTTACAGAAAGCTCTAATAAGTTTATACGTCTTCTAAGCTCCCGACACGAAAGTCCCCACCTTAAAACGTACCATTTTTAAGCTTTTTCGTGGGTACTAATCAGCAAAAGAAGTCAAAATCTCGATTCGTTGAAAAGTTTTCTTGCTAAATTTTATAAATAATATAATAAATTATAAGTTATTTATTTAATTTTTACTATTTTCTATAGATCAATGAAGAAGAAACAATGACAGGAGACAGTCAACTGTCCATCCCTACTCCAAGCACTTGCAATGAAGATAGCTGTTCTAGCGACTACAACGATGCTTCACCCATGTTGTGGTCAGTAAAGAGTATAGTCAACGAAGATTCAAAATCGAATGGCTCGGATACAGAAACCAATAGGAGAAAAAGATACAGCAAACCTCGCACGAGAAGCCGAAGCCCTTCTGGCATTATAAAAATCAAGAAAAATAGAAGGTTAAAGGCAAACGATCGAGAAAGAAATCGAATGCACATGTTAAACGATGCTTTGGATCGATTGAGAACCGTATTACCGACCTTCCCCGATGATACTAAACTTACTAAAATAGAAACTCTCAGGTTTGCCCATAATTATATATGGGCTTTATCGGAAACTCTTAAGATGTGTGAAAATAAGGATCGTGAGAATATGGCACTCTATGGAAGTAAAGATGTTCCGTCCGGTTCTTCCATCCACAATTTGGATGCCTCTCGATAGTTATCCCCCGGGTAGCATTACAATTACGAGTAGTAACACGGCATAAGTATACTTTAGCCTTCGATTGTGACCAAAGCTTATTGTGATACAGATAAATTTCCATCCATTATACCTAATGTACAGCTTCTATATGGGTACCGTCTCATATAGCTCTATTTATTTTAATATGTATACTGTATATAAATGTTAATAATAATCCTATATTCTGATAGGATCTCTTATGTGATGAATAGCTAAATAAACATATTTTAATATTTTTTATGCTTTGCTTTGTATTTTTTTTCAATTAAAATAATTATAAATCATAATATAATAGTAAAATTTAGAGGATATGAGTCACTAAATTATAAAAAAATCGCGTGTAAAGATGATTAAAGTATGCTTAAATGTTCTCTAAAGCTCTAACGCTACGTGTTGTTAAAGGAATGTCAGGGTTTTAACCACAAATTTAATGAATTAGACCATTTATAATTTAGTATTGACGATGAACAGATTGAAATAAGATAATAAGTGGACCAATTGCTGAATTAAATAGTCTTTAAGGTGTGTCCTGTGTATTGAAAATGTAACTTACGGAGGCAATTTTGAATATAAATATTTAAGACGAAGAAACAGGTACGTTTCAATAGCTTCAACAAAGAATTAGTCATTCCCCCCGTTGAAAAGGACCGCTATATTCATTTTTTTGTACAGTGAGATAGAGGGGATAAAGCTGTTTAAAATTCTTCTTATTCATCTCCTGCGTGTTTGTAAAGGAACAAAGCGCGAATTCTCGAGATCTCCTCACANCCAATAGGAGAAAAAGATACAGCAAACCTCGCACGAGAAGCCGAAGCCCTTCTGGCATTATAAAAATCAAGAAAAATAGAAGGTTAAAGGCAAACGATCGAGAAAGAAATCGAATGCACATGTTAAACGATGCTTTGGATCGATTGAGAACCGTATTACCGACCTTCCCCGATGATACTAAACTTACTAAAATAGAAACTCTCAGGTTTGCCCATAATTATATATGGGCTTTATCGGAAACTCTTAAGATGTGTGAAAATAAGGATCGTGAGAATATGGCACTCTATGGAAGTAAAGATGTTCCGTCCGGTTCTTCCATCCACAATTTGGATGCCTCTCGATAGTTATCCCCCGGGTAGCATTACAATTACGAGTAGTAACACGGCATAAGTATACTTTAGCCTTCGATTGTGACCAAAGCTTATTGTGATACAGATAAATTTCCATCCATTATACCTAATGTACAGCTTCTATATGGGTACAGTCTCATATAGCTCTATTTATTTTAATATGTATACTGTATATAAATGTTAATAATAATCCTATATTCTGATAGGATCTCTTATGTGATGAATAGCTAAATAAACATATTTTAATATTTTTTATGCTTTGCTTTGTATTTTTTTTCAATTAAAATAATTATAAATCATAATATAATAGTAAAATTTAGAGGATATGAGTCACTAAATTATAAAAAAATCGCGTGTAAAGATGATTAAAGTATGCTTAAATGTTCTCTAAAGCTCTAACGCTACGTGTTGTTAAAGGAATGTCAGGGTTTTAACCACAAATTTAATGAATTAGACCATTTATAATTTAGTATTGACGATGAACAGATTGAAATAAGATAATAAGTGGACCAATTGCTGTATTAAATAGTCTTTAAGGTGTGTCCTGTGTATTGAAAATGTAACTTACGGAGGCAATTTTGAATATAAATATTTAAGACGAAGAAACAGGTACGTTTCAATAGCTTCAACAAAGAATTAGTCATTCCCCCCGTTGAAAAGGACCGCTATATTCATTTTTTTGTACAGTGAGATAGAGGGGATAAAGCTGTTTAAAATTCTTCTTATTCATCTCCTGCGTGTTTGTAAAGGAACAAAGCGCGAATTCTCGAGATCTCCTCACATATTTGCACGAATCCGAGCAAGTGCAGTTTAAATTAGTACGAAAATACCCATTTTTTGGCTTCTTTTTGAACGGCCCCACTAATTACGAAGTGCACAATAGGTAGCCTTGGGTAGAAATTTACTTTAGTTAAGGTGAGCGTACGCTTAGTCTCTTTTTTCTTCTTGCTCACTTTTCATCGGGTTCGTCAATTTATGTGAGAAAAGTGTCTAGCTAATGAAGTCGCCACTTGGCAGACTAGAAAAGTCAACACGACTAGCAAAAGACTGTTAGCTTTAAGGCCAGGACAGGCACGTGGCCAACTGAGTCCCGACGGCCCGGTGGGCCTCCCTGGGTGTCACTCGACACAATGGGAGTGACAGATAGCAAGCTGACACCGCTGCCTGACCAGCTCGCTCATTAACAAAATGAACTGAGCGTCACAATAACACTGGGGACAGTGACGCACGTGACTGGCCATGATTTGAAGACAAAAATCTCTGCGGAAGCTTCCCCCTAGGGATGTTAGAAATTAGTGATTCTCTTTAAAGGAGTGATTAGTAAGGGTAGAAAATGCTTATAATGTGCCCTTTTTTTCTAGCCAGTGGGGTTGTATTTATTCTTTTAGTAGTCTCCATTTAATAAACTAATTCTTAAGCAATCAGAATGGATGAAACTTGGACTACAAATCAATCCGATTCCATTAAAAAATCTTTCAATGGACTTGGATTCATTTAAAGCAGGTTTTATATTAAATTTATATATAGTGTATGTATCTATCATTTAATATTTCTATTATATTTACATTAATTTTCAGCCAAACACGAGTAAAATTTCTTATTTCTAGCATCTTTAGTATCTCCCAGAGATGCTGGAAATTATCCTAGTATTATTATTAAGCGTGTTTTCTACTATATTAAGTATTTTATACTATGTTTTCTACTATATTTTCTACTATGTTTTCTACTATATTAAGTATTTTCTACTATGTTTTCTACTATATTTTCTACTATGTTTTTTTCTACTATATTAAGTATTTTCTACTATGTTTATACTTTAAGTATAAACATAGTAGAAAAGTTCTAGTTAAAACTTTGATTAATTTCTTCATATAATATATATAATAACGCGTGTTTAAAAGTATTATAATATAAAGAGATGCATTTGTAAGAGGTACTAATTAAAAAATTATTAAGAGAAGAAAAAAAAATGAATGGAAGTATAATGAAGATGCTCCTCCATCAATGTCAACAGGTAAATTAATCTTCCTTATATATATTTTTTTCGTAATATAGAGTTACCTCGAATTAACTTTAAATTTTTAATTTAAGATTGTTATTTATTCATATATTCCTATGTAATTTTCCATTTTATTTTTCGTAAATCACCCGTAAAGTCAGGCAGTGGGAAAATAGCGAGATTGATTGACACGCGAAATGGTGCGATGCTTCCAGGTGGGTAAAAATGTACATCGTGGTTAAGCGTCATTAATTTTTTGATAAACTACTTCATGCCCTGAAATATCTCTATTTCTTATGCCAAAATATCTATATATTTCGTTTATGGAAATGTAGATTTCGATATGGTAACGCTCTTTATATACATTATGGCCCGGAGGTATAGCGAATGATCCATTAAACAGTCGAAGTCACGTACATTTATCCAAACACATCATAGCTACTGTTCTTCATGTAAAACAGGCGAATCGATATAATTACTGATAATGCTAATCGACACTCACTCCCTTTAGGCAATATCAGAAAAAATGGCGCTCGATTTTCCTGTTAGAAACGATAATTATACTTTATGATTCATATTTATTACCAGGTTCGATCTCTCAGGAAGACTTTAAAATAGTGTAATTCGTACTAAACACCGAAATATCTTCGTTACACTTCGTTGTAGTAGGTGCACGTAAGTTAAAGTCGAGATACCACCGAGTGATTTCAAGAGCCTTCCTCTTCCATCGTATCTTATCACAGTTTACGTGATATTTTCTGATTTATTTGGAATTTTAAAGCCATAACCCGGTGCAGACGATTAAAAAAAAGAAAATTGATCCGCCGCTTAAAAATCTACGACAAATTGATGGTTTGTAACAAGTTAACAAAGGCTGTTACAATAGTTACTCCCGTTTCCCCGTTGGAGAATAGGGTACAGCGTAGTTTCCACTCGGCTGTCCACGTTCAATACATTCACCGTTGTTCCCTCGGCACTGCTACAACGTCTACTTCTTTTGTATGCCGCAACAACCAAAGCACGACGTCCTGTTTGGTTACAAGACGACATTTCCGACAGCACCTACTCCCGACGTATACCCCCGTGCGCCTCAATCATATACACATATATTGTATATATATATCAGCATTCCTGTTATTTTTACTGTCTGTCAGTCGGGAATTCCTTTCGTATACGTTGCTACTGTCCATATTCACCCTACATTTATCGATTAGATTCGCTCAGTGGGACCATTCGCTTTGCTTCCTCCCATTTCGATTCTTCACAAAGACTGAGGCTAACAGGTTGAGATAACATTGACTCTTACAATCGTTTAGATTGGTCAAACTTACCCCCCTTTTTTAAATACGAAACCTTTGATTTTTTAACTGAATCCAGGAAATTGCTATTGTAGTAGATGATACACTTCATTTTTTCTCCTTTGTATAGAAAATTTTTGAATAACTGCTTCTGTTATTTTTATGAGGTTATAAAAGACTTCGCATCCTTTCTCTAGCCACACAAAAAAGCACATAAATTCAGCTTTATCAAGAATCGCGGTGTTATTTTCTAACAGTTTACAAACAGAGTTTGATTTTCTACGTAACTTTATACATATTGTAGGGCCTAAAACCGAATTTTTCGGACGTATTTGCTATTATACGAAGAAGTTTAGTAGGAAAAAAACAATTTACACGTATTGCTTATTTTTTAATTTTATTTAAAACAAATAAACAATTCACTCCACTTTAAAAATATACAGAATCCTCCTGAAGTCCCCCATTTATTTTATCGGAGAACTTCATAAAATTTCGTTTGCAATAATCTTACGAAAGCTTTTAAATGGATTTTTTTTTTTTTTAAATAATTTAAACAACGTAATAAATAATCTGCAAACGAGTTTTAATAACGATATTGCACACATCTGTGAACTTTATGCACATGCGATTGACTTTGTATTGGTCCTTCCTAAAAATAAGTGTCTTTGTTACAGGAACAAATTTCTTTACCGCAGTAATTATATTACTCGGTGGTAGCCATCGGGATTAACTATTGTCTGGCATCAAACCGAGTGGCCACTTGGCCAGAATGAGGGTGTGTTCTAGTAGTTCTTATATTGATAGCTGGAAACAAATTTAAAATGGTTTTGTGTCAGCCGGCCTAAAGGGGGGACTCGAGTGAGATTAGAGACCTATTGATGAAGATTTGGGGGTTCGGGAGAAGGGATTTAAAATCCACAATGGACTACACGCAGGTGTGAAGATGGACTCGCCTAATTCGGTCCCTTTTACACAGCGGTGACTGTTTAGTGTCCCGATTGGTTTGCATAATCAACCACGCTCTACTAATTACTGTTTTATTGTGCACTTACCATAGAAAGATAAATTTGCGTTTAAAAACCTCTTCCTATTAGCGCATTTCTATAAAAATTGCATATTTTTTTGTTCCTTAACGAGCGAAAAATCTATGTACACATTAGAATTGCATCGCGCCCGTTAGCCGTTTCTAATTGCTTAATAACCGAATATCATTCGCTTTGCTAGAGTTAAAAGTAAAAAAAAAAAATTGCTAATGTGCATCGTTGCAGTTTGCACTTCAAATTGTTTGCTATAATACAATACGTTGGGGAAATTAGACGGTCCCTTCTACTAGGACAACTTGTTATGCGGCATGTTGGGCCACCCTGCTGAGCTAAAAGGGGACCCAGCTGGCCTTCTGACGTCACCGCCAACACGTGGGACATGAAAATCTAATTAGAAGCACGTGACACAACAATCTACTATTTAGTTGATCTCTATAGGTCGTTGGTGGTGGCCAAATTCCAATCAATCGTGATTCATACGTCATGAATGCCTAACCATCGAAAATCTTGAGATTAAAAACAAATAACGGTTTGTTAAGTGGTTCCGGTGTTTTAATTTCGTTTATAGAAACCGAGCTTCTTTTTAAAAATTCGATATTTACAGGAGGAAATTCAAATAATTGTAAAAATGGGGGGTGCATAATAGTAGAAGTCATATTTGAATATTCAAAGGTGAGGTTTTGAAAGAGAGCAAGGACATCCAACGGTGTCTTTGCAAGGGCAATCTGTATAGAGGACATTGTAACTGGACTTTGTAAAAGAAAAAAAAAATCGTCCCGGCTCATCATTCAAAATGCTTGACACTATCCATTGTTACAAACACAATAGGAGGTGATAGGGATGTCCCGGAAATACATAAATTGTCTTAGTCATGTATAGAATTGTGTACTTTTAACGACACAAACATTGTCCATGAAAAATGTCAAATTCGTCCGGGTGAATCTTTAACAACAGATTAACGTTACGCGTTTAATACCCTTGCATATTGTTAAACACATTAAAAGTTGGGCACGGAGGATCGAGTCTGTAACCTGGTTACTCTAGTAGCCATTCGAATGAATAAATCAGAAATAAAATTCCCCGTTTTTTCCCCCTCCCCTCCCTCCTTGCCTAGTAACTAGAGATGAAAACATGGTAACAATACAGCAGCTATATAGAAAAGGGAAAGAAATTGTTGCAAGTAGCAGGTCTAGTAGAGTCTGATTTCATGTTAGAGTCTAGCATCCCACGAGAGCAGCTCTTTTGATGAGGGACGTCCCTCTGAATACAATAACTGGCAGCAATAGCCCCGAGCCGTGTCTACACAATGATAGAGATCATTAAAGATTAGGTAGGAAAAGATTTGTGTGAAATATTAGCCAATCCTGTGTGTTTCGGGAAGGATACAATGAGCAACTTTCAAGCGATTAGAATAGAAAATGGGCTTAAACCATTCGATATTTTCGTTGGAGAATGATAAATATTCATTTGATAAATTCTATAGTTTGGGTATTGACTATTATACTATAGAAGGTGGGACAAGTTTTCAAGATTTGGTCTTAACACTTTAAAAAGATTAGAGGTTACAGTAAGCAAAATTTCATATCCTTTAATTTGATAAAAGTATTAATACTTTTTTTTAAATTAAAATGAATACAATATGTTCTTAATTATCAATTTTTTTATTCAATAAACATAGAAATACAAATGTAATTTTATAAAAAACATAAATTTAGATTTAAAACTCAGGATTTATAAACAAAACTATTATGTTATAGCTCCTAAACTAATGTAAAAATCAGAATTTATGAATGATTTCCCCTAAATTAAACCGCAAACTTCGGTTTAACGATTTTAAAAAATGTCACTTACTAGATTAAAAAATCGAATAACCATTTTTCCCCCCTATAAGGCATATAAAACTGATCAAATAAATCCATTTTGCGCTCTACTTCGATGCATTAATCGCAGGACGACGACACGACGACGACGGTTCACCAGTTAATCTCGGCTTATAACAAATCAATACTCTTCCACTTAATCCTTCAGATTGGAACGGGGTCGGGCATTAAACAAATTACCTGCTAATTGAGAACCTCCCGCATTGTATCTAACCATACGAAAATCTTTCTTGTTAAATAAATAAAATGCATCGACGGGAGGGAAGAGAGCAAAATCGAGTGAAGGTAATTTAATAGTATGCCGTGCAGGTAGCTAACAATTACTAACAAATTTCTGTCGGGCCCGAGGCAGCAGTTGGTAGAATAATATTAGGAGTGGCCAAGTCATAAAGAAATACCATGCGGCCACGTGGTGCACCCAGTGTTCCCACCTCCCACAGCTGGTGCCTTGGTCATCTCTGAATGTATAGAGGTAGTTAATGATCCATAGTATGTAGACACAAATCTTTTGTAGCTATATTACCGACCAACCATCCTCCTTGTGATTGTGAAATTAAAGTCTTTTTTGTTACACAGTAACAAATGTTCATGGTTTGACATGGCATGAAAAAGCTTTCCACTTTTTTTTTTTGCATATTTGATAACTTTGTGATACTTGTTTAGTGGTTAGATAGATGTTTAGTGCTCTATTTTTAATAAAAACAATTTTAAAATTCAGTTTTCTTAAGTGTACATTAGTTAATATTAAATAAATACAGAAAAAAATCTAATGATGTATAGAAAACTGTATCATGTATTTGAGCTGTTTAATACACAAATTCACTTTAACTGCCCACTTCCACCAGAATTTGAATTAATTTTATCAAAATTCTAAGTGAAAAATATAAATATTTAATTTAATCACCTTAAAATATAGTGCTTTGTATATAAAAATATTAAGTTTTGAATAAAATTCTATATTTTTTTCATCAAGATTGTAAAGCATTCATTGAAAGAAGAAACAGAATCACTAGCTATAATTATACAAATACTGAAATAATTAAATAACTGTTATTAAATTGCTTCAATTTTTAATCACCTTATCATATGATACATTAAAACCATAACATAATAATAGTTACTTCGGAAAGTAATTTATAAGAATTTTAATCCAAAAAAACATAACTGTACAGTGAAAAAAGTGTTAACATATAGATAAATTGACACATGCATGCATGAAAAATAATATAAACTATAGTACAGAAATGTATTTGATTAAAAATATGATGTATAAAAGAAATCTACACATCTGAATGAATTCTATACTATCAATATACACGGAAACTCATAAAATTGTGTATAAACTTAGAATAAAAATTTGTGCATTTGTCAGCTTCTCTTCTTGTTAATATGATATTATTCACAACCTCTATAGAATACGCAAGCGTCCACTTTGTGTACGGTGGTGGAAAAACTTCGAAGACGCACTCTCTGAGAATTGGCTATTTCGCCGGGAACGGTGTCGGCCCACTTATCCGGCACTTTGGTATTTTTGTGCGTGTACAGATGAATGTCGAAGGAACCTTTAAGATAAAACAAAATTACAAAATTAACATTTTTTAAAATCAAATAATAATCTGATTAATTTATAATACTTGATACTGTACATATACAAATATACAGTAAACTTGTCCAAAAGAAAATCTGAATAAAAGAAAAAAGAAACCTAAATGGAAAGAAATTCTTCCCAATGAAGCCATTATCTGTGTTAAAAGACACCTGTTCGAAACGGAAATCTTCCAAACTGGAAAGAATATTCAGTACTGGTCAATTCCTGTTTACACAGGTTTTACTGTATATATCTAATTATAGATATTTTAATTCAGTTTTGGATAAGGTTTTCTGAAATATATAATTTAATAAGATAATTTACAAACCTGAAGATTTTAATAACATATAGGGCCTACAACCAAATACACTTGTAGTACCAACTGATCTGCTGGATTCAGCTAAATATAGGTCAATGAAAAATCTTGCAGATTGTTTTGTATCTCAAGATTTTACATTAATCAGTATGTTTTATTAAACTAACTACTTGAAAAATCAATACAGTTTAACGCAGCTTAATCAAGCAAGCATTTGCTTGAAAGAGCAGTGAACAAATATATTTTGTTCCCTGTTCTTTCAATACTACTATCTCCACTCAAATCAGTTTCTAGTTATTTTGATACCAACACACACCTACATAATACTATATTTCATTTATAATTAAGAATATTTTCTTTTATGTAGATAGAAGAAAACAGTCTCTGCATCCTTTTGCAGAGGCTATTTACTGATGTAACGAATGTCGCTCCATGTGTTATGGTGTGTAAATGACGAAACATCTACACACCATAATTGGTTCAGAATATGTGATTTTAAATGTTTATTGGTAAGAAATTAAACAAGTAAATATATAAATATATTATAATATTTAATTCAAGTACAGTATCTTTATTCTGAGCAATCTGCAAAGAGGACAAAATTCTTCCAGACTTTGTTGTGTGCACACTTTCTAGATTGTGAGAAAAGATATTTGGCAATAAAAATACTTCAAATACTTACAAATAAAATAAAATATGGTACTAAATGGAAAAAAATAATGAAATTTACATATTGCATAAGCCATGTAACCTGATAGAAAATAGAGATAAAAGATTGGGTCATAATGAGTTGATGATGGCAATGGATCTCATTTTGCCAGAATATGTTTTATTCAAAGTTATTCTATCAGATGAGTAAAAAACAGTCCTGAAGCATTTCACAAGTACAGATATATATATATAAAGCAGTGCGTGTCGTCCATGGAAGCTGTAGAAGTGCCTCTTTCCTTATATTTTCTAAAATATAAATACATATCATGCAATTATTTTCATGTTTTAATGTACTTTCAATTACTTAAAATTAATATTTTATTATAACCTCATTATGTATTTTATTACAAATTTCTATACACGCGAAAAACAATGATAAAATTGCTATTGTATATTCGAATATAAATTCGTATGTGCATATTCCCAATGGAAGTGCCGTATTGTCGAATACGGGACAGCTTCCATGGTGAAAATATTTGAATGGTGTAAAGCAGCCAGAGTACAGGCATTTGTGCATGCATTTTACAGAGCACCAACCTCTTGTGGTTTAGGTGGTGGATGCTACACACCAAAATATTGTATAACGCTTCCAATGATTCTATCCATAGCTACTGGTAGGGAGCCATTGTTTTAAGATTTAAAAAGTAAAGGAAATTTTATGTTATTTTTATGTACATTTACAGATTTTCAATTAAAATCTTTAGAATTTTTATCACTTTTAGGTGTTAATCATTTCAAATATTATGAAAAAACAATTTTCCAAAGCATGTTTTAATTCTTTAAAAGTAAGTAAATTTTACGGAAAATTTTTTGATTTATCTAAATTACATAGTGAATTGCAATGTTTATATTCATGTCCAGCCTATATTGGCAAGTCACTTAGACATAAAAAATATTAACATTGATCTGAACAAACACGTACTAAAAGAATTATATGATTTAATATCATTAATTCTTATGGTACCATCTACTAGTGTATCTGTTGAGTGCAGTTTTTCAACAATGAAGCAAATTGATATATTTGCAAGGAACACTCAGTCGGAGGAAAACTCGTCATCACTAGCATTGCTTTCAATAGAAAAAAAACTTTTAAATACTTTGATGAAACCAAAAGCAAACCAAAACCAAAAGCAGATGAAGAAAAGCAATTTTTTATGATAAAGTAATTCTAAAGTAAGTAACATTCTCTGAAAAATGAGAGGCGCACGACCTGATTTCCCTCTAATCTGCCTTAAGCAGCACCCACATTCTCAAAATCCTGATATATCACTGTGCTTAGTAGATTTAAAGGACAGAATTGTACAGCAAATGAGAAAGATATCTACATATTAGTGGCATTCTGTTATAGAGAAGGCTGTCTGGCAATGCTGGCAATATCAGTTTTTAGTCCACCTGTACAACAGTAAACAGATCATTTGATCATTCTTCATGGCTACCTGAAACCTCTATAAGCTCTTTGTGATATCTAACTATTTTTAGTACTGTTCATTAATGTGGTACATAATGTAATAAAACTCTTTAGTTAAACTTCATATACTGTTGTGTATAGTAAATTTCCCAATCATACATTCATCCAGATGATGAGAATTTTTCGATAATGGAAGAGAATTAGGTTAGGTAATATTAGTAATGTAACAGAGTACTTTTGTAATTCTAAAGTTAAAGAACATCAAGTAAAAATATCATTATTTATAGTTTAACTACATATGTAAGTGAATTATGTGAAATTAAAATTACAAAATGAACTTACATATAAAACAAATATGAAACATAAGAAAACCACTAGATTTTTTTTAAGTGTCAATATCATTTATAAAAGACAAAATTATTAAACTTATTTAAGTTTAAAATAAAAATCTAATAACTGAAAACATTACAAATATTAAGAAATTAAATAAATGTAATTTTACAATTACGAGGATTTTCAATAAATTTTGCCTAACAAGGCAAATGAGAGCATCGATAAAAAAGTTGAAATTGTCAAAGCTCTCTCAGACTACTGTTGGATCCCACAGATGTGAAGGGCAAGAAAACAAAGACACTTTTATGTTTCAATTTACTATTTCTTCTACTTGTGATAAATCCCTTTAAGGAATCACCTATTATTGCAATAGAATGCTTTTCAAGATGATTCACATTTCATCTTCAGATCCACAAAAAGTTCAAAGAATAGAATTGACATATATCTATGGAGTCATTAGTTACAAAAGGATTAAATAAAACTACTGTTTCACCTACAATACAAAGTTGCTCTAAAAGTTTTTAATTTAAATTTTCTACTATCTTTAAAAAATTAATAAGTTAGAGACTGCATGAAGTAAAAATTAGGATAAAATCATTAGTTATTATTAAATTTGATGTGTACATTTTAAAATAATTTCTTTTGTAAATTCAAAATTCTCAAGATGTTATTAGATTTTAACTGAGTTATTACATATATTCTTTATTCATAAAGCTTAATAACCCATATTCAAAACCAAGGATCAAGAGTTAAGAAGCCAACTAATAAATGTTCATATAATAAACATAAGGTGAATGGGTAAATGGTTAACTAACTGTAACCCTTAATTGTCATAGAAGAGTTTACAAACATTATTATTTGAATAATCACCACCATATGTATTTATAAGTTTGTAAAAAAAATTTTTGCAGTAAAATATTTCAGTGAGTATTTATTTTAATCTACTTATCATTTTTGCAAGCATATTCTACTTATATTCTTTAAATTTCCATTAAGAATGATAGTATTTATACTCAGTAATGATAAAATGTCTATTGTATCTATATATATAATCAAGATGGGTTAATAATAATAATAATAATGCTTATTGTACCTGTCGTTCTCTCCTGTACAGGTGTGATACCACACACACTACACAAAAGCCTGGGAACATTACAATTGAGTAGAAATACATACATCACACTACAGAAGGCCACTATATTGCATACATGCCACATTGTTAGGAAATTCCTAAATACAGACACACACACTGACACACTTATTTAATTTTAGTTTTGTTTTGGTTGCTATGCCTTGACTCTGGTTCGGCATAGTACACAGCCACTGGTGTGAACCGAGTATAACTCACAAAACCTAACATAACAACAATAATAATAATAAGTGCAAAGCCCAAACGGTTAGGCGTTGAAAGTTGAAATTTGGTACACAGTTAGGATTCGTCAAAAAAACGCACACTAAGAAAGAATTTTTTGAAATTTCCCCCAGAGAGAGGGACAGGATTAAGGTTTCGACAATGGAAGTGTTAAGAAAGGAAGTTCAACAATGGAAGTTTTAACAATGGAAGTGTTAAGAGAAAGCAACATGCAAGATTTACAGGTGCAAATGCAGTTTTTTGCGTTTTAATAGGGTATATCACGAGAATACAGTCGACTCCCTATAACACTGTTGATTATTCCATTTTATATGAATTCCATGTTGTACAAGTCACTTAGATTTTACAAATACGTGAGCCATTCACAGCCCGGCACACGTATTTGTAAAATCTAAGTGACTCATACAACATGGAATTCATATAAAACGGAATAATCAACAGTGTTATGGGGGGATCAACTGTATACACTAAGAAGGGATTTTTCGAAATTCCACCAGCAGAGGTGAGGTTGTTAACACTACTACTCGTGGGGAAGTGTTAAGAGAAAGCGACGGGCAAAATTTACAGACACAGATGCAGTTTTTTCATTTTTGCGGGAAAGCAAACATTTTTTAACCCATCTAAAAATTCTCTAATTAGTCTGGAAACAGGGGGACCTAATTCTTGCATTCTTTGAAAATGGATAAGATTGACTATAACGTAATAATCTTAATCTTCGCTATCGTTACTTTTTGCCCAAGCAACGCCGGGCCTATCTGCTAGTATAAATATAATAGAAAATATTAAATCATAAGTACTGTAAAATCTATATAGAGACAAACTTGTTCAAAATTCTTTAATGTTTTATAGACTTTATATTAACTTATACTCACATGGATTATCTAATAAAGGTAAAAAAGTTATACTAGCTGTAATTTGCCGTATAATATCTCTAATCTCTTTCTGAATTTCCTTGATATCTTTCTGCTTTGGTTTCCTATTGAAAAAAAAAATATATATATACATATAATAATTTTACAAAATTACGTAACAAAATTAAAACTAAAAAATTTATCATAAAAAAACAATTGTTTGTTTGTTAGTCCAAAAAAACTATTTTTAAATGATACAGCTTCATTTTCAATTACTGCTCGTAAATTAAATTGTGATTTTTCATCCAAACTATGCTATTACACTGATGTAATACAGATTACTTGCCGGACTGAATTTTATCCATTGCCATTATAAGTCTTTTGAGAGAGTGCCAAACATATAATTGGAAAAAATATATCTAAAATAAGAAAAAGTTTTAAAAGAATAATTTTCCAAACAAACATTTCCCTATATCTCGCCAGCTTTTATTAAGTTCTAATAGTATATATTAAATACATTGGCAATAAATAAAAGAAAAAAAAATTATCATATTACAAAACTGTTCTGTATAACTTCTCTTTTTTATTCAATTTTATTAACATACAGTATTTAAACATTTGACAACAAAAGAAAATACAGTTGACCCCATATAACACTGTTGATTATTCCGTTTTATATGAATTCCATGTTGTACGAGTCACTTAGATTTTACAAATACGTGTGCCGGGCTGTGAATGGCTCATGTATTTGTAAAAGCTAAGTGACTCGTACAACATGGAATTCATGTAAAACAGAATAATCAACAGTGTTATAGGGGGGGTGTATGCTAAATTATACTAAGTCATAAAATCATATGTAAAACTATCCTAATTATGTATTAGTTTCAAGAGTTTACATATACTACAGTATATGATAATAAAATACAAATTATTTTTTAAATAATAATATAGTTGTATAGCTTCTTTATAATATCATTTTGATAAAACTAATCAATTTTTATTTTACATTTATCTTATCTCCAAATATACAATATAATCTTGAAATTTCGAACTTTAATATATAATATTTTAATAAAAAATAAAAAAATTTGATGTACCTTACTTACATTTTCAGATAATTTACATTTCAAAATTGATATTTCGTGCTAATATTTAATATTTTATAATCTTAATTCTATGCAATTATTAAATGTAGAAATTAAAAAAGTAAAACATCAAAGTATTGTGAATTATAAATTTTAATTAGGAATATATGATGATAGATAATAGTGATTTACTTTCATTATTTATAGTTTTTAGTTTTATTATTTTATGGTAAATTTTATAATCATACCATAAAATCAATTTTAACTGTACTAAAAAAAAAAATAAACTTTAAAGTCAAAGATTATATTAACATTTTAAGAGTATAACGACGATGGCAATCGGATTAGCAATATAGTTTGGTATTATAACTCAATACCGAATGTCGTAATTAATAAAATTATCCAGATATAGAAAAAATGTTATTCAGAATAAGGAGTTTTATCACAAAATAAAAAAAATTTTTAAACATTTGCTTTCAGAATAATTGGAATGAGATTTGATTGTTTAATTAAGCAAACACGATTAGCAATATATCAATAAATGTTTGTCGAGTTAAAGAAGTTTCAAAAGAAAATTATAAATATATTTACTTTTTCATTACAATAATGTAATTAATACGAAGATTAAACAGCATTATATCTTAAAATGATATACATTTATTTTTACAATACAGGATGTGCTGCTCGAAAGTACCAAATTTTAATTTGCCATAAAAAATGAACAATTTAATATACATAAAAGTAACAAGTGGCATCTGGTGGGAAACTTATCAAGTTTTATAGAGATGTTTTTGTACTGCAAGATGGCGTAGAAGTCAAATCATGTTCATTACTGTCCAGTCGTGGCTTCACCACAGGCTAAAGCAAAAGACATGGTCTGCTATGTCCAATAGCATGGCCACTAAGATCTCCCGATCTGACTCCCTTAGATTTCTTTCTGTGGGGTTATGGGAAAGATATAGTTTATGCTACTTTGGTCGAAGACCTTCAGGCTCTTCAGGAGTGCGTCATCATAGCCATTACCGCTGTGAGACAGAAAATGTTGCAGTATATATAGCAGGAAATTGCCTATCACCTTGTTTTCACCATGACTGCTGGAATGCACATCTCTGTGCATTCCAGCAGTCATTGGTGAGTTTTTCTCTCATAAAATTGTTTGTAAACTTATCTTTAACCACTAATAAGTTTTTATAGCCAAATCAAATTGAATACTTTTGAACAGAACAACCTACATTATCCAATTATCAGTGGACATTTTGTCTTACATAATTTACTGAGATTGTAGTCTCAAATAAAAGGTCAAATCTCAGTGTGCTTTAGATTAGTTCCTTCTGTAATAAAGGACAAGTGAAGACACTGCCTGAATAGTCTAAATTCATGTCTTTGACATTATATTAACAAGAAGCAAAGTCATAATTTATAAGTTCATTTACTATTACTATAAAAAATAAACTTTATAAGAGGAAGGAGAAATCTGGCATTACATAATTGGATGATTGAAACAACTAAAAAAACTATTCTGTTTTAACGGAGTCAAACAAAACTAAAGCTAAAGAAACTTTTCAAGAATTTTTCAACAATCAAGCCCATTTTCAGTAGAAAATAGTTCTTAGTTATTTTCAAATATCTGTGAACACTAAATAAAAGCTTTTGATTAACATTTGTATTTTAATACTGGATTCTTTTGAAGATGGGATTAATTATCCAAAAGGTACTTGAAAAATTTCATTTTTATTCGGTTTCAATAAAGTAATTTTTTTTAATCTCTTAATAATTTCTAGTTTTTTTTTTAATCTTTAATTGTGAAATAGACTTTAAACATTGATTTGTTTGTAATATGTTCAATTAAAATAAACCAGATAAGTAGATTAGATAATAAAAACAGCTGATGTAATAATAAATTTATAATCATTGCCAATTGCCAAATTATATGCAATTATAATAGTTTTATCAAGAGTTTTTATTATTGATACTAATATTAGCAAAATTATTATATGGGTTAAATAAAAATTATGAAATCCTTACAATCATTCATCTTTATGTCCATACAAATGAATCAATAAGATACAACTATACAAATTTCTTATTGTTCCAATAAAACAGTTTTGCTTTATTAAGAAAAATATCATTAGAATAGCAAGATTAACTGTGTTAATCATCATTTAATAAAAACTAATAAAAAAAAATTGTAAAATCTTGCTTATACTGTATAGAA
This sequence comes from Centruroides sculpturatus, assembly GCF_000671375.1. NCBI lineage: Eukaryota > Metazoa > Arthropoda > Arachnida > Scorpiones > Buthidae > Centruroides > Centruroides sculpturatus. The sequence goes on along the minus strand of NW_019385552.1, from coordinate 22,008 downwards.
CTAAATCAAAATACTATATTTCTTTCAATTTATTTAGTATAATTTCTTAAATCAAAATTAGTACATTCGATCCCCCTATAACACTGTTGATAATTCCGTTTTATATGAATTCCATGTTCTACGAGTCACTTAGATTTTACAAATACATGTGCCGGGCTGTGAACGGCTCACGAATTTGTAAAATCTAAGTGACTCGTACAACATGAATTCATATAAAACGGAATTATCAACAGTATTATAGGGAGGTCGACTGTACATATACAGATTTTCAAAGTAATATCGTTATAGTGTCTGATTAAATTATTAAAAATAAATTGCTAAATTTCACAAAACTAATGTAATAGATTTAATAAAATATATTTATAAATACTACTTACCCATCTTTGGTTAGAGCATCATCACTTTCAATTTTAAATTCCCAACGTTCTAAAGTTTCTAATGTATTATTATCCGTTATGACAATACTTACACGATATAACTCCTTTGACAGCAACCAATCTAAATCAAAAGAATAATTTAATTGAATTCATTACAATTTCTGAAAACAATCTATAAAATATTTTAAAATATAGCATTATTATTGTTATAAAATTAAAATACAGAATGACCAAAATTAAGATATAGCATAAATTAACAATCATAAACCGTAAAAGTCCAGTAGTAAATATTTAATAGAAAACAAACGCTTTCGACCATACTTTCGGTCTTCTTCGGGTTTAAAAAACCAGTGAGATTCGAGCAAGTGAATGCGTAAAACAAAAATTATGAAATTATTTTCAAAAAATGGAACAGCACAAATGGATTTTAAAAGAATAAACAGCTATGCATGTGCATTGCCATGGTGATGGAATGGTATATGTAATACATACACTGATATAAAAATAAACCAAACGGGGGTGTGGTTTCTAACTGCTGGTGGGGGCGTTGCCCATTCCTTCATAGCAGTACTTCCAAGTGTGCGACACATTGATGACATCATTAGAGTTAATGCAATTGGTACATAACCTGGCTTTGTAAATTTCAAGTGCCTCCAGGTTTCATAGGTGTTCCACACGGTGAGAAAGTTTGATCAGTTTAACCTCGTGTTGAGCAGTTTTGCTCTTATGCCGAGGTCAGTGGCATATGTTGATAGGGCAGTGGTGTGCCTTTTATTAATGATGTCGTATTTGTGTTCCTGCAATCTTTTATTCAGAGAGCGTTTTGTGGACCTGATATAAACTAATTCCCTTTGAAATCTGTTGTCCCAGAGAGGAACAATGTAAACACCTGGTGCTTGCTTTTTATTGATCTTGTCTTTGCCACTGCAGAGTAGTCCATATACAGTGCTGGGCCTCTTGTATGCAATCTTAGTATTAGTATGGGAGGCAATCTCTCTGTAAATGGAGTTGAGGTGGTGGTTGTACTCAACCATTTACAGAGAGATTGCCTCCCATACTAATACTAAGATTGCATACAGTTTATTCTTTTAAAATCCGTTTGTGCTGTTCCATTTTTTGAAAATAATTTCATAATTTTTGTTCTACGCATTCACTTGCTCAAATCTCACTGGTTTTTTAAACCCTAAGACCAAAAGTATGGTCAAAAGCATTTGTTTTCTATTAAATATTTACTACTGAACTTTTAAGGTTTATAAGTGTTAATTTATATGCATTCCAGTATTCATGTAAGAAGATTATTAAATTCAAGTTAAGATATAGCTACTAAAAGCAACTGTTTTGTTTGTGTGTTGACAGCTATGTTTAAAAAGTTCCCAATTATATGATATAAATACTTAATATTGCTGCTTTCTGCAATATAATATAATTATTATGATTAAGATATAATGGTTTTAGATTTTTATGTATAGTTTGTGGGATTTGGCCCTTGTGTAAAAAGATTAAATTAAGTGTAATACCTCGACTTACGCACACCCGGAGTTACGTGATTTTCAAATCTTGTCGATTCGTCTGTTGTTTGAGCGCCACACAACTCATGATTACTCACTCCTCCCAAACTATTGTTTAGCTTACATGTTCGGACGTGTAGCGCGGAATCGACATATAGGTACAATTTGTTTTGTGTTATTTATTTCTATGTTTGTTATATCTACGGTGACTTGACGGACTCTATGTGGTGATTTCTTGTAAACGTGAATGAATCAAAAGACAAGATAAGATTAGCGAGAATATTTACTGGCTTACATACATTCGATTTGGATTTTACACAAATTGCAAAATTATACCCCGACTTATGCGGTTATCGCTTGGTCCCACCTATCGCGTAAGTTTGGGGTATTACTGTAATATGTTATCCATTTCCCATAAGCATTTTATTTCTTGGATAAGTTTATTTGTTTATTAATTTTATTAGTATATTTTGTATATTGCAGATATTTGGTAAAACTATGATGTATATTCTTTTGAGATAAATTGTTTTATGGTTGTCATAGTATATTTCTTGTGAGTAGCTTTCTAGTATTCTCATGGCATTTGTTTATAGTATGATAGTTGATTGTGTAATAATTTGAAGTTTCATGTAAGCTTTTAAGATATTATGTTTTTTATTTGATTATATCTATGTAAATAATTTGTGTATGTCATGCACTTTTATATTGTATCACATACAAACAATAGACGAATGCTTCAAGCAAGTATTGTGTCTTTTAATATATATTTTTTGTAATTTTTACTTTCTTGGCTGTTATATATAACAAAGTACAGTGGCCAGTCAAAAAATTATCTCAAGATTTTTATATTTTTGGACTCTGGACATGAAACATTAAGAAATGCAAAACATTTGGGTTTTTTTTCTCTGTGTATGAATGTTTGTCTCTGTGTGCATGAATGTCTGACACAATTTTGTTCACCCACTTTCAAGCTTAATGACTCCTGTGTCTTTTGTTGAAATTTCTGAAATTTTGTATATTAGGGAGATTAATATTATTAAATTTCAATGATAAAAGGTTGAAAGGATGGAAGATGGAGTAGGATCATATGTCACATCTCAAATAAGGTTGGACTTAAGATTTTATTTGTTATTAACATTTATAATTTTTTTTTTATAAAACTCATCCCTACCCACAAAATTAAGCTTTTTGCCATTTAATAATTATAATAATATTTTATTTNTCCGATACGGGTAGGGCCAGATAAAATACAGGCCTACACATATTACACCTAAAAATTGAAATTTACCTTACTTAACGAAAAAAATAAATGAATTTTTTAAAATTAAACTTAACCATACGATACATTATGTACAGTACATATTTAGAAAAAACGGCCCAAATTGTATACGGCCCGTGTGGAATTTTCCACATTTTCCACATGGCCAGTCCGCCCCTGGTATTGTGTTACAATTCAAAATCCTGATCAATTAATTAATTCACGAAGCCGCTGCTGACGTAGTACTTCAAAGACCCCAACAATTACACAGTGTAGGTTTAAATCATGATCTATTATCTATAGATGCGAAGCTTGTATAGGCAATCGCTTCGAGTATCATGTAAATTTAATTAAAATTGATGAAGAACTAAACCTTTATCTCTCCTTATTGGTTTTGAAAGGTCCCCTTGGCAGATTTGGGGTGCTCTGCTAAGGTGCCTCCAGGGAAGACTTTTTATGGGAAGCTGGTCTTTATTTAAGAAAACTTGGATAAAACCAAGGCCAATCCATTGGTTAGGCGCGAACCCGTGACCAACTACCAGTAGACTATTCGGTGTTTTTTTTTATTTGTTTGGCCTGATTGATCTTTAATCAGTTCGCTGTCTTCCATTATTTTAATTTCCATAGAGCGAGCCTGATCAGATTACAGTGGAATATGATCTAATTTTACAAATCAAGAAGTGTTATGAGGTACCTTCCCATGGTATTCTGTATTACGTGGCATAATTGAAGAAGCTATAACTAATCCCATAAATCTTCAGGTAGACGAGGTACAGGATAGGTTAGTCCCCATCTCTCTGCTTCCGGTCTATATCGGCGCAATGGACTTTTCAGGCTCAGTGCTGAGTGACTTTTTCCACATAGTCCATTATATAGGTACCATACTGTTATTCTTTTGTAAAAGTTTATTAATCCTCTCAAAGAATTAAGTTGCAGAGAAGGTCTATTGACATGATTACGACCGTTAGGATTTCCTGCTGCTATGGTATCCTCGAAGGATCAATAGGAATCCTGAAAAAATGATTAAGTGCGAAAAAGGCAATATCAAACTAAATAAATGGTGGCTGGCAAACAATATTCCCATTTGTTACTAATCTTTAAAAGGATTTTGAAAGAATTTATCATCCGAAACCTCGTTTAAATCTTGAAAATGATCATAGAACTGTTTCTTTAGTTATCAAATAAACTTTTAATATATATTTTTTGTAATTTTTACTTTCTTGGCTGTTATATATAACAAAGTACAGTGGCCAGTCAAAAAATTATCTCAAGATTTTTATATTTTTGGACTCTGGACATGAAACATTAAGAAATGCAAAACATTTGGGTTTTTTTTCTCTGTGTATGAATGTTTGTCTCTGTGTGCATGAATGTCTGACACAATTTTGTTCACCCACTTTCAAGCTTAATGACTCCTGTGTCTTTTGTTGAAATTTCTGAAATTTTGTATATTAGGGAGATTAATATTATTAAATTTCAATGATAAAAGGTTGAAAGGATGGAAGATGGAGTAGGATCATATGTCACATCTCAAATAAGGTTGGACTTAAGATTTTATTTGTTATTAACATTTATAATTTTTTTTTTATAAAACTCATCCCTACCCACAAAATTAAGCTTTTTGCCATTTAATAATTATAATAATATTTTATTTTAAAAACATTTATACAACAGATAGCACCACAAACAGTTTTAGATGTTATTGTTGGATGATTTGTACTATGATCTGATCTTGTAATTGTGAACTTTTCAGCTTTTCTTAAGAATTATCCCAATAATGTGACATAGTTTTGTCAGCATAATCTGAATTGATTCATTCAGAATTTCAGAAATATGATTAATTGCATGTAATTTGGTAATAAATTATAAATTTATTATTACATCATCTAATATGGTTTATTTTAACCAAACATGATTACAAGTAAATAGATAAGTTATATTTACAAACAAATCAATGTTTAAAATCTATTTAACCTGTTACTTTTGCTTTCCAGATGCCAAACTGATAAAGTTACCAGCACCTGCATTAATTAGTAAATAAAACTAATGGTGATAAATAATTTGAAGTGATGAAAAAATTTAAAACTGGCAAAATGATGGCAATATTTTTAAATTTTCTAGAGCAACTCCTGAAATTGTATATGCTATTTTCCAGACTGGCTGAAGTATGTATTCATAGAATAATAGCAGGCTCTAATAATTTATAACTGTGCATAAAATTTTCATGTGTTAAGTTTGGTTATGCCAAATGTAAGTACTATAATCTGTATGTACAATATAATTGAATGTATAGACTACTTGCAATATACAGTAATATCATTTCTTGCATAATTCAGTTTCATATATGATGTGGCATTCGTTTCCTACAAAGTGTCATCTGTAAATCTTGTGTCTTAAGATATGTTTTCTGTAATTTGTATATTGACCTGGTCTTGAATGGTGATCATAAAACCTTCTGTCTCTCTAAAGAAACATCTTTGAACCTAACTGGCAGTTTGACAGTTTGTCAACATGACCCTGACTTAAATAATTAAGATACCTATTATGAAACTCTTTCTGATCCCAAGACAGTTTGATTATTTAAATATAGTGTTATATCCAGATCAGTTCATGTAGATTTAATAGAATATTTCTTTCTATATACAAGAGCTGTAGCTTCATGTATTTGTGTTGTTTTTGCTTTTGTAAAAATATTTTTGCAGTATCTTATTGTGAAAATTTATTATATTTACGAAGCCCATCCTTCTCTCACATAGAAGAAAGAACTTTTCTATAAAGGGTTTAGAATATGTTTTTGTTTTGTTTAGTTAATACTGTTCAAGTTCTGTTTGTGCTCAATGTATGACACAATACTTACATACTTCAAATGAGTATGTAAATATTTTGATTTATATGTAAGTACAGCTTTAAATGTGTGTTTGACATTGAGCTATATCTTTAGTATTACATTCAATCTGTTTTGTATTTGTTTGTTAGTTTACATTCTGTAAGTTTGGCTTATTGAAATCCTTAGTATCTGTAAATCTTTTCTGACCATGAATTCAATGATGACCCCTTCTTTTCAGTTTAAAAATCATCTTTTTCTATGTAAAATATTTTACAGTTGTCTACAGCCCTTCAACAATGCTATATACTGTGAAATGATCATATTTTATGGGAAGCAAGACAAAATGAAAAAGGCACATAGATTTAGCACGTACTTTCCAGCAGCACCAAGACCTATGCATATGACAATTCTGAATGTAATATACTGCTTGCACAAGAGTGCAATAAGCAGAAAGGCAATGTAGACTGCAGCAGTCACAAATACATCAAATTTTATGTTGCCATGACATGCATTATGTTGTCATAACATACAGGGTATGATACACAGCAATTTGACTGGTGCAACATCATGCTAAATTTACACCAGGACGAATCACAGCTGAGTAACTTTTACGGACCNACTGAAGATGGTCGTGCCCGGGGTCGAAGATTTGTTACAGAACGCTCGAAACCTGACCTAGCAGACCAACTTACGTCATATTTCTCTCTCCTAGCTGATATTTCGTTCCTGAGCACAATACTGTGCACTTCATCGCCGTACATCCTTCTCATTAATCCCTACACCAGGACGAATCACAGCTGAGTAACTTTTACGGACCGAGGCATAATCTTCCCACCCCCCGAATAGAGTAGCTATCATAAAGGGCACCACAGAAATACGTTCATCAAAAGTATTTCTTGTAAACTCTGGTATGTATAAAAATATTCATGACCCATCAATCTAGAATTTGTGTAATTTGGCTTGCTGACCAAAAAGCTTGGATGTTGTTATTTAAATAATGAACTTTTTAAAGACAAATTTGAATGGTAAAAGTCACCCTACTACTCAACTTTTTGATTTTCTTGAATTATTTTATGGTTGATGAATCTATTAATCATAATATTAAATGAATTTGGTGAAAAAATGCTTTATTTATTATATTTTCAAATAAATTTAAATTTTCAAGTAACTTANCAAAATGAAAAAGGCACATAGATTTAGCACGTACTTTCCAGCAGCACCAAGACCTATGCATATGACAATTCTGAATGTAATATACTGCTTGCACAAGAGTGCAATAAGCAGAAAGGCAATGTAGACTGCAGCAGTCACAAATACATCAAATTTTATGTTGCCATGACATGCATTATGTTGTCATAACATACAGGGTATGATACACAGCAATTTGACTGGTGCAACATCATGCTAAATTTACACCAGGACGAATCACAGCTGAGTAACTTTTACGGACCGAGGCATAATCTTCCCACCCCCCGAATAGAGTAGCTATCATAAAGGGCACCACAGAAATACGTTCATCAAAAGTATTTCTTGTAAACTCTGGTATGTATAAAAATATTCATGACCCATCAATCTAGAATTTGTGTAATTTGGCTTGCTGACCAAAAAGCTTGGATGTTGTTATTTAAATAATGAACTTTTTAAAGACAAATTTGAATGGTAAAAGTCACCCTACTACTCAACTTTTTGATTTTCTTGAATTATTTTATGGTTGATGAATCTATTAATCATAATATTAAATGAATTTGGTGAAAAAATGCTTTATTTATTATATTTTCAAATAAATTTAAATTTTCAAGTAACTTACCATGGACCTGTTTTAATATATTAGATAAAAATTCTTTAAGGTCTTTATCATCAGTCATTAAAATAGTTAATCCATATTTCTGATTCTGGGTAAATGTTTCTGGTGGATAGATTCCTCTTTGATATAAAATGCTATTTATTCCATAATCTATTAAAATTCATACAAAAAGTTTTAAAATATTATATTTAATAAAAATAACAATATCACTATAATTAATTAGTAAAAAAAACAGTTTCTATATAAATTAGATTAATAAATATTATTGAAATTTTTTTAAATAGAAAAGATACTTCAAAACATTTTAAAACTGTTACTTTATCACAGTTAATGCTTAAAAAATAAATTTTATAATTTTATAACTCTTAAGATATTAATTACTTGAACATAATCTATATATGGTACATAAAAAGAAACAATTGCCTGTCTCCTATACACTTCTAAACCCTTTGACCAATCTGAACTAAATTTTTGCGAGTCACTCCATAGGACCCCGTGGAAAATATCAGGGACGAGAGGTCGGTATTTTTTAAAATCGACTACAATTCTCGTAAAAAGATTCGACTCCTCGACTCCCGGAAAATACAGGCTACCACAAAACCTAGAAACCCACTTCACCCCAACACTGATAATTTAAGATTAATTAAGATGATCAATCGTCCTTCTCTAGGGAGGACAGTCCTTCTTTTGTAAGTTCTGTCCTCCTACATGTCCACCTTTTCAATATTTGAAAACTAATCTGTAAATCTCCATATTCGATCAATGCTGAGCCAATCCGTCACGTGTGACGTGATGTGTTTGTATTATTTAACATGACGACTCATCAAGGCTCGGTACAGTGTGGCGAGACATGAGCTCCGCACGAGCCTCGAAAGCACATGCCACGAGCAAATGGATTTGTTTACTTTCTTACCAAAACACGACACGGCACATTGGTACATAACGGTTACAATCGTATAGAGGTTTGCCAATACGGAGGCATTAGCATTCTATATACTGCAATTTTCATTCATTTTGGAAGAATTATTATGTTTTAACCAGCATAAGAGGGAGAATGGGAAACACTAATACTTTTTAGTATTTTTAATATAAATACAAAATTGATATATAAGTAGCATTGATACCAAATTTATCATCATATGACAAACTTTAAATTCTTTACTGGTTGCTAAAATGTAAGTCACATCTATTACAGTATATATTACATATATTTATGTAGTCTTAATCAGCAAGACACGTGTCATACGTACAATAAATGCTTTCACTTTTAATTACGTGTCATTTTAGAATATTTTCGTACTTTACGGCATTTTATGACGTATTGAACAACTTACTAAAAAATTCCGCGACAATGTCTGCAGATCCTTTAAGAGTGATCGTTGTTTCGTTCACAGTTGCCGCCATTTCCGCCCATCCAAACAAAACGTGGTAACACTGCCGTAAAGTGTCTCTTTTCATTTATAGCCACTTCTGATATTGTTAATAACCAAATTAATTTTAAAAAATTTTTACACTTAAAAATATTTTATTATTTAACGTAAGAAATATTAATAAAATAGAATAATTTAATTCTAAATTTATTTTTTGTTATTGAATTAGAAGATTTGGATTTACATGACATTTCGTAATTTCATTTCGTTTGTCGCTAATTTTATAATTACTGTAAATATAATTACGTTAAAATTCATTTTTAATAATAATAATTAATATTTTTGAACTTATAATTAATGTAAACTATTATTAATAAATAATATAATGAAAACAAAAAAGCTCTATTATATGGTGGACGCGCATTCTTTTGTCTACATTTTTACGTCAATTTGACGTCATTATCACATTTTCTCATAGGAAAAACTGTAAGAATGACGTCAAATTGATGTAATAGTGTACATTATTCGGACAAAACGAATGAATATCAGGTTTAGATGTAAATTTAATTTCTTGAGCGAGTTCTTAACTCGATTTAACCTCCTCGGCCACCTAATCCTCGGTTGTCGTTTTGATTTTCGGGAAAAATACTTCAAAATCAACTGCTAGGGTAAAATTTAGCGCTGCTTCAATAATTTGTGTGGAGGAGGTTTCGTTTAATTCTTAAATAGCCCGTTACATACGTTTTCTAGCGAATTTCGGCTAGATTTTACTTCAATTCCACATTGTACCCTTCATTTCCATGGTCTAAAAAACTAGATTCGCTGCACAACACATTCAACGGCGGAACGCATAGAGTTGTATGACCTGCATAGAGTTGTCACACATGAAATAATGGCCACCGTTTAGAGGCCATTTTTTCACGAACGTCGAAAAAAAAAAATGCATACAAAATAACAAACAAAAAGCCACTTTTTATAATCCCCTTAGTGGAGGTTCGACTGTGTTTTGATTATTTCAACAATAAACCCGAAATGATTAAGGGTTTTTTTTTGGATTAAGTTCTTGAATCTTGTTCATCTCTCAATTCTATATTAAGACTTTAAGAAATATTTATATTGTAATGTTTTTATTATCAGTTATTTAACAATATAAAAAAAAATTCTGTATAAATAATGAATACGTAAGAATAGGAAGTATAGGAAGTATAGGTGTAGCTGGAAAAATATAATTATATGCAATTATTCATATTAGCAAAAGTAGTAATCTTTTCTGGGAAATATTTTTGAATTGTAATCATTTCGATTAAAAGTCTTTGCCCGCTNAAAAAAATTCTGTATAAATAATGAATACGTAAGAATAGGAAGTATAGGTGTAGCTGGAAAAATATAATTATATGCAATTATTCATATTAGCAAAAGTAGTAATCTTTTCTGGGAAATATTTTTGAATTGTAATCATTTCGATTAAAAGTCTTTGCCCGCTATTCTTTCAATTGAATGTGTTGAAAAAAAACCTAATAGATAATGAAAAAAACGTTTAGTAATAAGATGAATTTATTATATTCCTTCCTAGATACTCGCTTAATACGAAATAATGAAAATGCATAATGAATTAATATAAAGTTTACCATGTTCTTTGACATAATTCAATTCGTTTTCGTGTTCTTCCATAGTTTAATTTGTAAAAGAAAAAAGTATTTATGCAGAAAAACAAATATTAAAACCAACTTAATTTTTTCTCGTGTCTAATACTTAAATAAGGAACAATTTTCCATAGAAAGTCCTACCAGAAAGAAATGACATCATCAGAATGTATTTGGTTTAAAAAATCCTTCTCCACTGACATTAACACGAAGGCTTCTAGATTTTCTTGCGATATACTTATAAGTATCTTAGCCTGCTTTTAATTTTAACATTGAAAAGCTTTGTTGACGGGACACTTGTGTTACAGACAGACAGTAGATATTTGTATGCTTGACCAAGTATAGAATAAGCGCCACTTAATATGTTATATCTGAATAATATATTATAGCAACAAATAGGGCAATTATTGGAAGCAATGCAGTAAGAGGATAAAATCGCATCTTTATTAGTTTCTACTTGATCATCAGTAGAATGTTTATTTTCGTTTAATTTTATGAAAGTTTCACCGACATTTTTCTTTAAAATATTCCATGACGATTTAAAATGTTGCAATTCTGAAATAATATTGTGTTGAGTTGCTATTGGATTAATTAAGTGTATTAAAATACTGCTTAATTTTTTAAATGCATTTTCAGGAATATTTGGTGACGGTCTCTTAAATTTTGGGCTAATGTGCTTTGAACTCGCTGTAAGATGATCGTCGAACTCTCCCCGGTTGCTCTCTCTCCCACCTTCCACGATCTACGATCGAGGACGTGTGAATTTGGTCCGGGAATGCGACAATCAAATCATTTTACACTAGTTCCTGTTTACGAAAGAAATCACCGATTTATTAGAGAGGTTGCGGCCGAAGTTTTCAACGCAAAAACGTGTACAGTACGTCGGACGTTCAGTGCCACCTTCCTGTGAGTCTAGAAGTTTGACAATGGCATTTGGAACGTCGAGCATGATTCCACTGACGTTCCAAACGCCATTGTCAAACTTCTAGACTCACAGGAAGGCGGCACTGAACGTCCGACGTACACGTTTTCGCATTGAAAACGTCGGCCGCAACCTCTCTATTAGCTTTAGCGCGACAACCAGTTTCCCATTGGAGATGGATGAGGTCCCGGCCTCACACTACAAAATAGATTATTTTTAATTAAATAGTTTGGAATATAGAGAAATTATTATTGAATAACATTTTTTACTTACCTAAAATAAAGGAAATAATATAAGTGACCATTAAATTTGTTATGACTACAATCATCGCTTTGGTGGCTTAGGTACAAAACTAATAACTCGCATTTCCGTAGTTTAGCATTAAGATTCATAGGAGTAGTGAATAGTTTGTAGCATTGTAAACAAATGACCAATTTTCTCTGTTTAGAAGGTAGTTTTTGATTATTTTTCTCCAGGATGCTTTCTGTTTGGGTCTAATTGGGCTAATGTAGTGTTTGACTCAGGTCGGCCGAACTAATTTAACTTCCGATACGGGTAGGGCCAGATAAAATACAGGCCTACACATATTACACCTAAAAATTGAAATTTACCTTACTTAACGAAAAAAATAAATGAATTTTTTAAAATTAAACTTAACCATACGATACATTATGTACAGTACATATTTAGAAAAAACGGCCCAAATTGTATACGGCCCATGTGGAATTTTCCACATTTTCCACATGGCCAGTCCGCCCCTGGTATTGTGTTACAATTCAAAATCCTGATCAATTAATTAATTCACGAAGCCGCTGCTGACGTAGTACTTCAAAGACCCCAACAATTACACAGTGTAGGTTTAAATCATGATCTATTATCTATAGATGCGAAGCTTGTATAGGCAATCGCTTCGAGTATCATGTAAATTTAATTAAAATTGATGAAGAACTAAACCTTTATCTCTCCTTATTGGTTTTGAAAGGTCCCCTTGGCAGATTTGGGGTGCTCTGCTAAGGTGCCTCCAGGGAAGACTTTTTATGGGAAGCTGGTCTTTATTTAAGAAAACTTGGATAAAACCAAGGCCAATCCATTGGTTAGGCGCGAACCCGTGACCAACTACCAGTAGACTATTCGGTGTTTTTTTTTATTTGTTTGGCCTGATTGATCTTTAATCAGTTCGCTGTCTTCCATTATTTTAATTTCCATAGAGCGAGCCTGATCAGATTACAGTGGAATATGATCTAATTTTACAAATCAAGAAGTGTTATGAGGTACCTTCCCATGGTATTCTGTATTACGTGGCATAATTGAAGAAGCTATAACTAATCCCATAAATCTTCAGGTAGACGAGGTACAGGATAGGTTAGTCCCCATCTCTCTGCTTCCGGTCTATATCGGCGCAATGGACTTTTCAGGCTCAGTGCTGAGTGACTTTTTCCACATAGTCCATTATATAGGTACCATACTGTTATTCTTTTGTAAAAGTTTATTAATCCTCTCAAAGAATTAAGTTGCAGAGAAGGTCTATTGACATGATTACGACCGTTAGGATTTCCTGCTGCTATGGTATCCTCGAAGGATCAATAGGAATCCTGAAAAAATGATTAAGTGCGAAAAAGGCAATATCAAACTAAATAAATGGTGGCTGGCAAACAATATTCCCATTTGTTACTAATCTTTAAAAGGATTTTGAAAGAATTTATCATCCGAAACCTCGTTTAAATCTTGAAAATGATCATAGAACTGTTTCTTTAGTTATCAAATAAACTTTTAATATATAAAAAAAAAAAGGATCACAGATCAAAAGTTCCTTGGCTTACTGTATCAATTGTTTATTCGAGAAATTGTTTAATCACACTCCGAATAACGTTTATTTTCATATTATTCAATCTATTGAGATTATTATACATGAAAAATATCGTAACGCATCATAATAAGCCTTGAAATCACTCATTTCTATCGTATTCATCCGACCGCATCACTCAATTTAAAATAACAATAAAGTTACGTCCCATTTACATTCTACAAAAGAAACATTTCATTTCAAATTTTCAATGTTAAAATTTTATTAACTTTATATTATCATTTCTTATACACATTAACCTTTATATATATATATATATATAATTGATTGGCTTTGGTAAAAAAAATTTATTATCACAAAATGCTATTCTACAGACCATCACACTGGACTCTACAGATTGATGAGGAATAATTTGGTCGAAATGACTTCGATTGGGGCAGTCTTTAAAAATACTTTTTGAACACACAAACAAATTCATTCTTCTTCGGAATCGCGAGATACAGAATAACAAATACAAACACAACAAGAAGGGAATCGAAACCAATCGGAGAAAACTCCTCTACATTCGTTTTTAGGATCGAAAGCTAAGAGACGATGTAACCGATATTGCTGCTCGCACTTGCATCCTTTCCGGCATAGCATCTGCTCCCCTGCAAAACTGTTAAACAGGAAATTACGTAACAGTATAAAGCAAACGTAACGGTAGTTTGTAGATCGAACATACTTACGCACACGATTCCCATATGACGTATTGCTGAAAAGGATAAACGTTAAGTAAAGCCAGAGTTTCACCCCTCGTATTATTAGCCCAATAGGGTGCTACGACTTCTTCCTTGACGGGGCAAGCATTCCTTTAATTAACATATACGAAAAAAAAAAAATTTGGCGGTCATATAACACGTGTGAGCTTTATAAAACGAAATGCAAACGAATAGTTGACATACAATATACCTACACTCCTCTTTCGAAGTATTCTTCTTCTACGTTTTCCGTATTTTTCTCCGCTGTTTCGTCTACGTCATCGGTATGAATGGTGTTTGATAATTTATCTTCTGTGACGTCTTCGACACTTACTGCTTCCTCGGTGAAAGCTGTATCGGTTCTACTGGCGAAACTGGTAGTTTCGGTAGCAATTGACGGGACAGCTGTTGAAGTTTCTACATCTAAATCGCCCGGAGAATTTTCTGACGTCACATTTAAATTACCAGCCGTAGTTTCTTTGGTGTTGGATGATGTCAGAGTCTTCGAAACTGAAGATGGTCGTGCCCGGGGTCGAAGATTTGTTACAGAACGCTCGAAACCTGACCTAGCAGACCAACTTACGTCATATTTCTCTCTCCTAGCTGATATTTCGTTCCTGAGCACAATACTGTGCACTTCATCGCCGTACATCCTTCTCATTAATCCCTGATTGTCGTAAATATACTTCCTAACAGCTTGCCTGTACGGGAGGGAAAAGTTTTAAGACACAGAAGGAAATCGGTAAAATTACTTTAAAAAAAAAAAAAAGTCAATACAAACCAGGGATAAGCAGAACCTGGATGCGTACAGTAATTACTTTTGTTCATATCACAAGGTATATCCATAAGCAGGCGTGCGCTTATCCGAGGACCACAGCTTTGACTTTTAATTTCTGATAGCGTAACTATCATTATCTAAAAGAGGAGGAAAAAAAAGAAATGAAATACAACTTGTGTACATTATTTTACACGAAAATTCATCAAAATAAACATAACGATTCAAAAACATTTATAGTTTTCACTAGACTTGTTATAGTGTCTACTTGATGTCCTAGGTCATCTTAGTGACTAAGTAACTCTACAGGTTTTTTTTCCTTTTTTATACTACGCGAGCAACGGTATTCTTGGACAGTAGCCATCTCTCTACACTTATACAATAGTAGTATTAAGTAAATTTTTATTAAACTTTGACCCGATAACGAAGATGCGGAAGTTAGAGGAGGTCGAAAGAATCTCACTCAGGCGTAAAATAGCCTTACTGCCCTAATAGTTAGACACAACGGGGTGGATCTCTTTTAGTGACTTCATAAAATTCATTTTAGCAAATAAATATAATATCTAAATTAAACTTTGTGTGCTTTTGCAAATTCATTTACCGGCGCGTTATTATTATATTGATTTAAAAAATCGATCAAACTCACCAATAATAGGAAGGGTGCCATGGGCAAATAGTTTTATAACTTTCCATGAATTGGATAGCAGCTTACAATAGTTTGTCTCCTCATAATCGCGTAGAGACGGGACAATAATCAAAGCGATAATGTCTGTCGTATTAACGACACCAATATCAACTAACTTCCGCTACGTTTGAGATGAGTTTTAGAACGAGGCAGGTGGCCTACTATGATTTTCAACCCCCTTCCCCCCTCAAGACAGGATGAACAACTTTTTGACTGTGACCTGTTTTGCTGTCAAAAGCAGTAGGAAACTTGACTGGATGGTAGTTTTCTTTATCAGTCCGCTTACATTATTAATCAGTTCGAACTTATTATTATTTTTCCACCCCCCTATTCTCTTCGAATATTAATTAATAGTCTCTAAATTAAACGTGTTTGATAATTTCTTAGCGTCAAGAAGATTGGATCTGACTTAAGCAACTTATTCTGGCCCCATTCTAGTAATACCTAGAAGCAATATGGAAAGCCCTATCTCAATAGGAAAAGAAAAAAAAATAGAACAAATTTCCAAAATGTAATTTATATGATTCTACAGGATATGGTTGTTGTGTGATTTGATTATTAAATATATAAAAGGAATTTTATTATTTAAAAAAAACAAAAAGCTACATTTAACAGCAATATATATATATATATATATATATATATATTTATAATGTTCTATTTGTTTTACAGATCTTCATATAAAATTTAATATAATACTTTTTATAATAAATTAAAAAGCATTATTTTTTATATTAGATGCAGAGCTTTAAACACTCAAATCAAGTACATACAATTTTGTATAGCAGCAAAAAATGTTTATTAGTTATATGTATTGTATTTGTAAAGGTTATTTGATAAATTATAGCAGAACTTAAAATTTATTTTTAGACTTTAAACATATGAAAGGTATCAAAATACAAAATAATTCAAATTTATAACAGATAATTTGAATTGTTTTCTCTTCAGTCATTGCAATTTAACACATTGACATTAAATTAGCAATGAATTAATAAACTAATCCACAATTAACAAAAAAAAAAGTATATACAGAAATGAACTAGGATCTACTTGATCCCTAATAAAATAAGCTTATTAACTTTGAATCCAGGTGTCCAAAACTACTACCTTGTCTGCATATATATTAGTTTTGCTAGTGGCCTATTTAGGTTGGATAAACCCAGTTGTACCTCTTCTAGGTAATACATAAAAAATGGATGATGTTAGATCTTCTGACATTACATAACTTTATTGGGTTCATTGAAACTTTGTAATGTTTTTATTTTAAAGTATACATATATTAAAGGATACGTTTGGCAATGTAGATGTTATAAATTATCTTATATTTTAAATCACTTAATGCTAACTCACAATATAAAAGAGGCATTTTTATAGAAATATTTTTATTTATTTATTTTATAATATAGCATTTAAAATATTTACAGACATATACATATTAAAAAAATATTAAGTAAAAATACATTGTTGTCATCATTGGCAACATTCTGTGAGTTTTCTGAAATATTTTTTTTAGTGTCTAAATGTTAGAATTGATGTAATAATATAATTCTTCTTGGCAAATAAATTTTTTAAAACTAAAATTGTCACAGTTCAGTTACTGGATTGTTATGTGATTGAAGCGATGACCAACTGTTAAAAGCTGATCCTTTGGATACCCCCGAAATGCTGCAATATTAAAAATTTATATTTTTAACTTTGCTTAGATTAAAAATAAGTAACAAATTCTTAATTAATAAAAACTTACACAGAGTCAATTCCATCTTTCATATCATACCATTGGTTATTTTCATTTTTCTTATATCTTTCAAATCTCGGACTCCTGGAAGGATTGAGAGACGATGCTCCGTCGGGAGGTACGTGTTGACGTGATCGCCGATTCATGTTTCGCTTTAGCGAACTATCATCGTTCAGACTATCCGCATAGTCTCCTCTGTAACATGTTGCAAAAGTTAATAATAAAGAAGTAAAAATATTATATATCATATACTTAATAAAAAAAATACATACATTCCATTTGAATACATTGTTTTTAAATTTGCTATTGTTCCTGAAGGAGTATGTTGTCCGTACGGATTACCTAAACTCTTACTCATTAGAGGATTTTTTATGCTATACAATTTTTGATGTTCCCATTGTTTCTGTCCATATCGAGGTTTTCTACTAGAATAATATATAAATAAAACTTAACAGTACAAACTAGAATTTAATATTTCAAGGTATAGGCAATTTTCAATTCAAACCTTTTTTTGCATGAAGAACATAACAGTCCAATGCCTAAAATAGCTCCCAAAAATATGACACTGCTAAGTGCTATAATGGCAATTTCTGTTGTACCCATTTGGCTAATTTTTTCTTGAACCGATACACCCTGGATGTGACGTATTTTGAATTGATCCAAATAATTGATAATTGAATGGGAATGTTTCTTCAGTGCACTAAGATATTTTAAAAAATAAAATTATAATCAAATTGCAATAATTTATAATTACACAAAACACTTTATATACAGTAAATTACCTCAATAATGTTTCTGTTTCTATAACATCATTAGTTTGATGATCAATAGCATATAAGAAAATATCAGTCCTAAAATTTAAGCAAAAGTTGTATTTAATTCTTAATATTATTGAATAATTTCAATTTAATCAATGTTTTTTACATACATATCTGGATGTTCCTTTTCCCCTTCATGATGGGGTTCTAATTTGGCCATTTTTACATCCATAGCTGTAATATTACTGAGATAACTAAAGAAAAAAATATAACACGTTAAAAATTATAAATTAAAAAATTTATTATGAATTTAATCAATGTAATTACCTGAGCATTTTATTAACATTCTCTTCAATAACAAGAGGAGTTGTTGCAGCAACAAACATTACAAGTTTGGTTTCTGGTAACACATATATCTATTCAATGAATAAAAATTTTAATTGTTAGAATAACTGCAATGTTTCTATAACTTTACATTCACCTTATATTTGAGAAACTTACAAAAACATTAACAATTGCAGAATGACCATGTTCGCTCCCTTCTCTGTCTGATGCTTTCACATCAAAACCATAAATACGTCCACCATCTAGAGCAAATGTTATCATAGAGCGTATCACTCCGGTAATGGGATCAATGTGAAATTTCATAGATGAGTCTTCAGATTTTCGAATAATCTCATAACGAATGGCTTTATTATAACCAATATCTGCATCATTTGCCTAAAATACACATATTGTTATAATTAAATTAAAAAACGAAAACTAGATAATTACCATATTTTACAGCATAGAATATGCAACTTTTGTTACATAAAAAACAGGCTCAAAAACAGCCTTGCATCTTATATGTGAAGTTGCAATCTCCCATAGGCTAATTAATGAATTCACCAAACAGCCTTCAGTAGGTTAAAGGTGATCTTTACCAAGTTCAGTTCTTTAATAAAAATACTATTGTTTAAACACATTATTATTTTTTGCTATAGGTAAGCAGCTTTTTGCATGTATTCATGTTGAATATTTTAATGAAAAATTTTAATTGTGAATTATTTCTTTTAAATTTCTATTTTTTCCCTAACAAATAAAAGTGTGTATTCTAATTTTAATTTTTTTTATTTATTTTTAAACCATAATATAGTAAGAAAATTTGAGATTGATTACCAAAGATATAGGATAGCTGAAATGACATGCATCTTATATACCATAAAATACAGTAAATAGAAAAAAGTACAATACAATTTTAATTTACTGAAAAAAAGGAATGTTTTTGGATTACAGTGGTACCTCAGGATACGAAATTAATCTGTTCCGAAACTGAGATCATATCATGAAAATGTAGTAAGGGGAATCATTTTGTCCCCATACGATTACATGTAAAACCAAATAATTCATTCCAACACGAAAAACACTCAAATTAAAGCTAAGTAGTACATTAAAAAAAAAAAACTATAGTAAGGAAAACACTGAAAAATATGTTTTGTAGTTGTAAATGTATTACCATAATAGAATAATAATTGATAAAAAAATGTAGTTTTTATTTGCACTTTACCTTTGAGGATAGATGACGGTGGAGGTGTAAACTGGTGGCAGAAGAGAGGGAGAAGGGAAATGATACTAAAACTTAACTTACATAACATAATATAACAATAACTTAAAAGGAAAAGATAAAAAAAATTAGTGTTGTTTTTTATATTTTTTTGTTTTAATTTTCATTCGCTGCTTTTTGCTTTTTTTCCTTCACTTCCATCAGAACTTTCACTGGCTAGGGGTCGCTCAGTAAAATATCTATCCAAAGAGGTTTTGGCTTTGCCTGCTTTTTAAAATGATTCTAAAATAACTTAGGCAAATGTCGTTACTCCGAGCGGCAATACAGCCAGTGTGAACCTTTTCGGGATGTTTTTTTCCAATAAAATCGATCACTTTCTGATAATACCTCAAGATTTCCTTTATCGAGCGAAATCCTTCCACGACGAAGCAAACGCGGGACTGAGACCGATGAACAGAAGTGAATAAAAACTGGCGCTGCGAACTAATGTAACGTCGTATGGTGAGTTTTTGTTCGTNTATCGAGCGAGATCCTTCCACGACAAAGCAAACACGCAGACTGAGACCGATGAACAGAAGTGAATAAAAAAAATGGCACTGCAAACTAATGTAATGTCATATGGTGAGTTTTGTTCATATCGTGGAGTAAAAATATGTTCGAATTTCATGCCGTATCCTGAAAATTTCGTATGCTGGGGTATTTGTATCCTGAGGTGTTTGTATCCTGAGGTACTGTATAAGCCATCATCAGCTTTTGAATTTAAACCTTAGGATGGTTTATAAAATAAGCAAAAATTTTTTTTAAATAAATTAATATAGAATCTTAAAAACATTCATTTGCTTTTCCTCTTGTAATTAATCATCATAATGCTATTTTAACTGAAAAGGTTACCTTTAATTTTACAACTTGATAACCAAAACTGGCTTCTAAAGGAACAGCTGCAACAACAGGTTTACCATTTGTTTCAAAAATGGGAGGATTATCATTCTCATCACCTACTTCAATCACCACTAATGCTTCATCATAAGCAAGATGATAAGAAATATCATCTGTTTTACCTATAAAATTAATATATAAACATTTTATTTTAAAAATTAAATTGACTTATTATGTTTGTTTAAAACAAATATTAACTAACTTCTTATGTCTCTGCCAACACGTCTTCCCTTTTCAGCTCTAACTTTTAATGTGTACCTATCTTTAAGTTCTCTATCTAAACTTTCTGTAACTGATAATCTTCCATTTTCTTTTTCCATCATAAAAAGACCTATAAATATTTCATAATATTTTTAATATAAGAATTAAAGTTAATAACAAGACTATTTTTCTAATTAGTATTTACCATTATAGTTATGTCCCACAATAGAATATCTTACGGAATGTTGTGAAATTTCATCTGTTGAATTTAGATCTAAAATAATCATAGGAGCTAACTGATTCTCAAAAACAGTTACTTCATAGAGACGTGTTGGAAACATTCTTACTCCTTGTCCTGTTCCAACAATAATGTTAACCTGAAAGAGCCAATTTATCAATTAAGTACAAATATATATTATTAAAACATTTTTAATTATGTTTATCTAAATTTTTTAACTTTTTATTATTATGTTCTAAATTATTTGCTTGAAATTATAAAATATAAGGTTTATTTCATTTTACAATTTATTGCAATTTTTTAATGCAAATCTTAATTAAATTACTAGTAAATAAATGTTTCATACATCCAACAATTAATGAAAAATATTTTTATTCATGATAATTAATTAATACTTTATTTATAATTTATTTTTTTTAATAAGTGAATATAAAAGAGTTACTTCTGTACTGTCTGATTTTGGAGGAATGGTATCCACAGTTGCTGTTACAAAGAGACGATAAAAACTTTGTTGTACACTATCGAGAGCTTTCACCAATCTCACTTCACCATTTTTAGGATCGACCTCAAATGAATCTACTTCTTCTTTATCTAATTAAAAATGTGGATTTACATATATAACTCATATTGTCATTGTTATAAATAGCATAATTACAGCACATACACAAAATTTCAAAACATTAATTGAAATTTAAATCCAGCTCAGTTAATATATGATAGTAACTCTAACAACATTCTTGTCATTCCTTGTTCTAATGCCTTTTATGGTTTAAATGCTAATGGATAGGTAAAGATTAAATAGTAGTTTGAGTGGGATTCATATTTGTGTAGGTGGAAACTCCCACTCATTTGTAGCATATCTAATACAATTATTCTAAACATAT
>NW_019385551.1:180559-207355 GCF_000671375.1 Centruroides sculpturatus | reverse complement strand
ATGCAGGAAAGATTCAGACATGTATATAAGTTCCACAAAATAGAAATACTGATGTTTATGTTTATGATAAAAGAGAAAAATTACTTAATACAAGGGCAAGTCAAAACAAATTCAGACCAATTTTTTCCTTTCAAAAGAACAGAACTAAAAAATTGTAGATATACAATATATCACTAGAAAATTTATTGATCCATCTGTCCAAAGAATTACATAAATATATGATGCTTCATTTAGATACTAAAGCAGAGACAATGTCCTCTGCCACCTGCCTACTAAATGTCACTGAATGACCACACATTGCTAATATGGTAACAATGTTTTTGACCAAGAACATCTTGTGCATCACACATCCACAATACAATATAAATTTGACACTATCACACATTTTCCTATTTCCAGCACTAAAACTGACATTACAGGAATCTATTTCCTGTCAGAACAGCAGTGGTCAAAGTATCCAAAGTGATCCTGAAGAATATAGCAAAAGGTTACCAATCTTCAAGCAATGGCCAAAATGATGGCAGAAGTGCACTGAATTTCATAGGAAATACTTCAGAAAAAAACCACAGTCACTATGCTTAATAGCAATTAATGAGTAAAAACACATACTCCACATGTTTATATAGATGCCCTACTGGTATTGTGTTACTCCCTCAATTCTTCTGATTTCTACATAGTAGAATTGTAGAAATCAGCAGAATTAATTTAAAAAAAATTATTTTAAATCAATTACATTTACTAGCTGTGAATGAGATGGATAGCAAAAAATTTATATGACGTAAAAATTTTAAGAAAAATCAATTTTAAAACTTGTGTAAAAGGTAAAAAAAAACTACATTGTAATAAAACAGGATTTGCTGCCATCATCGTCATCAAAAATATAAAAAATTTTTTTCTCAAATTATAAACCCAAATTAATAGGAAAAATATTATAAATATTGTTGATGATTATATATTTATAATCAATGTATGTATGCAGACAACAAAATTGTAAATCAAAATATACTGTACTTGAAATCATCAATTAAATCTGCAAAACAATAGACAAATAATGGGCAGCAATTCCAGTTTGCTGGAATGTAAAGTTAGACTTGCATCATTAGAAAAATATAGATCACATGCCATAGATGAAACTTTGATTCTGATTGACTGTGCGACATTTTTCAATGCTTATTTATATATTTATATGGAATATTTAACAGCATTTCAAAGTCAAGCATCTTGATTAGAAAAATTGAAATAGTGGGAAAGATATAGTAAGAAAACAGCAAGGAAAGGTGTATTGAGAAAAACTTTGTAATTATAGTAATAAGTCATTTTGAAGACTATGTAGGTCTTGAATGTTCTGCTTGTAACTTTTATATATATTGTGCAAAATTTCATAATGTATAATAATATTTAAGGGCAAATTGTGATAGAGGAGAAAATTTTTTTCATATAAAAACAACCTATTCACAGTTAATAGAATCTTATCTCTAATTAAACAAATAAAATTTTAATCTCAAATTTTAAAATATCTTCTTATCAAATCAATGAATTTCATTCTGAGATATAATTCCATAAAATTATAAAAGTAATAATGCAGGAAATTCTATCAATATATTTTTTTTATTTAGTGATTTTTCCCCCTTAAATAATGATCAATAATTAATATAAATTTAAAAACGAACAAAAGTCATTTCATAAAGAATATTAATTATGTAAAATTAAACAAAAAAAAAAAAAAAAAAAAANTTTAAAATGTTTGTTCTCTATCTCAAATCTGTAGTGTCTTGTCTCTGTACATCATAGTTTTGCTGATAACAATAGTCATGCTAGCCATCTATGTAACTCCATTCAGGAGAAAATTTTTCAATTGAATTCACCTGACTTCTGGTCTAGACTGGAAATTTGGATATAGTTAATTGGGGCCTCCTGCCCAAGCTTTCCATATCTGGTCTGGACTGTCATTTATCTACTTCCATTTTTGAGATTAAGGAAGCACAGACAGATGGATGACAGTAGAAATTATAGGTCTATAATTTTTTCAAATTGCAGCCCAATATAGATATGAACGGAATTAAAATATTACATCACAAAAAAAACATAACAAAAAGAAAAATAAAAGAACCTATTAGTATTATAAATAGAAAAAATAAAAGCAATTTAAATAATGGATTTGAACTTAGTGCCATCTGGGATGAATATATTAAAAATGAAATAGAGATTATAGAGAGAGAGAGAAGAGAATAACGTTAGTAGTGAAAGATAAAGGTGTTATGCAAGAAGATTATTGGCAAATATTACACAAAAAAAGATCATAAGCAGAGAAAAAATTGGACCAATACAGAGAAATACAAGAACACTACAAATGTTACTAAGGAAGGATGTCAATAAAAGAATATTACAATTTCATCAAGTAGAATTTAGTGAGGAAAGTGTTTTTTTTTTTTTTTGGGTCCTTAGACAAAGTGATTTATATATCTTCTCATTTTATTTAAAGATTATAAAATATTCCTGAATTTTTGAAACATTTTAATAAACAAAATAATATTAAATAAAATCACTGCAAGTTTTCAAGAACACAAAATATAAATGTCATATGTTGCAGTTAATGCAGGAAAGATTCAGACATGTATATAAGTTCCACAAAATAGAAATACTGATGTTTATGTTTATGATAAAAGAGAAAAATTACTTAATACAAGGGCAAGTCAAAACAAATTCAGACCAATTTTTTCCTTTCAAAAGAACAGAACTAAAAAATTGTAGATATACAATATATCACTAGAAAATTTATTGATCCATCTGTCCAAAGAATTACATAAATATATGATGCTTCATTTAGATACTAAAGCAGAGACAATGTCCTCTGCCACCTGCCTACTAAATGTCACTGAATGACCACACATTGCTAATATGGTAACAATGTTTTTGACCAAGAACATCTTGTGCATCACACATCCACAATACAATATAAATTTGACACTATCACACATTTTCCTATTTCCAGAACTAAAACTGACATTACAGGAATCTATTTCCTGTCAGAACAGCAGTGGTCAAAGTATCCAAAGTGATCCTGAAGAATATAGCAAAAGGTTACCAATCTTCAAGCAATGGCCAAAATGATGGCAGAAGTGCACTGAATTTCATAGGAAATACTTCAGAAAAAAACCACAGTCACTATGCTTAATAGCAATTAATGAGTAAAAACACATACTCCACATGTTTATATAGATGCCCTACTGGTATTGTGTTACTCCCTCAATTCTTCTGATTTCTACATAGTAGAATTGTAGAAATCAGCAGAATTAATTTTAAAAAAATTATTTTAAATCAATTACATTTACTAGCTGTGAATGAGATGGATAGCAAAAAATTTATATGACGTAAAAATTTTAAGAAAAATCAATTTTAAAACTTGTGTAAAAGGTAAAAAAAAACTACATTGTAATAAAACAGGATTTGCTGCCATCATCGTCATCAAAAATATAAAAAATTTTTTTCTCAAATTATAAACCCAAATTAATAGGAAAAATATTATAAATATTGTTGATGATTATATATTTATAATCAATGTATGTATGCAGACAACAAAATTGTAAATCAAAATATACTGTACTTGAAATCATCAATTAAATCTGCAAAACAATAGACAAATAATGGGCAGCAATTCCAGTTTGCTGGAATGTAAAGTTAGACTTGCATCATTAGAAAAATATAGATCACATGCCATAGATGAAACTTTGATTCTGATTGACTGTGCGACATTTTTCAATGCTTATTTATATATTTATATGGAATATTTAACAGCATTTCAAAGTCAAGCATCTTGATTAGAAAAATTGAAATAGTGGGAAAGATATAGTAAGAAAACAGCAAGGAAAGGTGTATTGAGAAAAACTTTGTAATTATAGTAATAAGTCATTTTGAAGACTATGTAGGTCTTGAATGTTCTGCTTGTAACTTTTATATATATTGTGCAAAATTTCATAATGTATAATAATATTTAAGGGCAAATTGTGATAGAGGAGAAAATTTTTTTCATATAAAAACAACCTATTCACAGTTAATAGAATCTTATCTCTAATTAAACAAATAAAATTTTAATCTCAAATTTTAAAATATCTTCTTATCAAATCAATGAATTTCATTCTGAGATATAATTCCATAAAATTATAAAAGTAATAATGCAGGAAATTCTATCAATATATTTTTTTTATTTAGTGATTTTTCCCCCTTAAATAATGATCAATAATTAATATAAATTTAAAAACGAACAAAAGTCATTTCATAAAGAATATTAATTATGTAAAATTAAACAAAAAAAAAAAAACCACACACACCTATCAAAACCTCCGCCGCCTCTTCCACCGCCGCCGCCACCACCACCAAATCCTCCTCCTCCACTTCGACCACCACCAGAACTTCTCCAACTGCTAGATCCTTGCTGAATTGCTGGCTATAAAAGTTTAAATAGAGTGTGTCACCAAAAGTAACTCAGGATTTAAATTTTAAAAAGAACATTTTATTTATTCATTAATTGGCAAAAGTGTTACATCATTTTAAAGCATAAACATTGCAATTAAATATAGAATAAAATATCTGAGAAATGCCCCCATGGTTCTGACACACATACACATTCTTTTGACAAAATTTTCAATTACATTTTTGGCTTTCAGCTCAACTGCAGCTTAATTTTGTAAAAATTGGAAAAATCAGTAGAGAATCAAAAACCAACTGTCAGATACATAGCATTCCTGTACTTCAGATGACTATATGAAGAAACTGACAAGGAACTAAACAAGATTAAAGTTAAATTATCCCCACCTAAGATAAATTACATTTTTGACTGTTTTCTTTTTATTCTATAAAGAAAGAAAAACAAGACATAAATGAAATAAATAACATAGTATATTCAATCTTGTGTACTTGTGAAAACACCCATTACTACATGGTTGAAACTAAAATAAAAACGAAAATCGGATTAAAAGAGAATATTGCAGATTTAAAGTATCGAATAACTAATTCTGTGTTCTACGACCATTGTACACTGAATAATTGCAATATAGACAGAGAAAATGTTAAAATTTTACAACAGGAAAAAATACATATAGCAAAAAATTTGAAGTACAAAGGTTGTTTTTTCCAAACTCTGATGGTCCATAAAATAAAGACAAGCGTAAATAACAAAATGAATTTTTTTTCCAAAAGTTAGATACAAACATGGTTACTTTTCAACATAATCACCGTAAAGATTGAGGAATTTGTCATATCTGTGGACGAGCTTTTCCATCCCCTTGTCAGAATGTTGCCGCCAGTGAATTGAGATGGCCTTAACAACGTTGTTTTGAAGTTTGTCATTAGTCTCAAACCCCTGCTAGACACATTTTCAGTTCAGGAAAGAGGTGGAAGTCTTCACATATTAAAAAGTTTTAAGGTGGGTGGAAATCTTCACCACCTTTAAACACCCAGCATATAGCTCCAATTCCACCACTTTCCTGAACAGGAAAAGTGGCTAGAGGGCAGAGGTTCAAGACTAATGATGATCTTTAAAAAGACGTTAGGGCCCATCTCAAGTTATTGGCGACAACATTCTATGACAAGGGGATGGGAAAAGCTCGTCCACAGATATGATAAATGCCTCAATCTTCACAGTGATTATGTCGAAAAGTAACCATGTTTATACCTAACTTTTTCGTAATAAATTCATTTTGTTATTTACACTTGTCCTTTTTATTATGGACCAGACCATCGGAGCTTTGAAAAAAAAACCAGCCTACATAAGTATAGTTATCCTCAAAAGTAAAAATAATATTAATAAAAATCTTAGCATCAAAACAAATGGAAAATAGATCCAAATATTGGGTTGTTCGAAAAGTAAGTTCATTTTTTTTCTGTGGAAAAAACACATTTTTATAATAAATAAATATTTTATTGAATTATATATCGACCATTTTGTTCAAATACCTGTTCTCATCGTTTCTGGTAGTAGCATGATTTCACATTCATAAAAGTTTTAATCATTGCTTACAAAAAACTGATCCAAGTGATTTTTGACATTGTCATTTTAAGTAAATGTCTTACAGTTAAAAATAATTTGTATAGACCGGAACAAGTAATAATCTGAGTGTGCTCAATCTGGTGAATATGGTTGGTGCGATAGCACGTCCCATCTAAGTTATAACAGTTTTTTGACGAGTCAGCAAACTTGTGTGAAATTTGACATTATCGTAGTAAAACACTACACCTGTTTTGTTGATCAATTCTGGCCACCTTTTCTGTTTGATGATATTACTCAATTTGTTTACTTGATGGCAGTACACTTTTGAATCAATTGTTAAATTGTCTGGTAAAAGCTCCAAAAAAAAATTTCCTTAAAATCCCACCAAAGAGAGCATCTCTCTTTAAGAATATGTGGAACCCATATATCAAGCTTTGAAACGAAACCAATTTGTTTCAAGTAATCATAAACAGTTCAATTTGACAAATTTAATCTCTTAGTGATTTCACATGTTGTTATTCAGAAGTTTGCTTCAATCAGTACCTTTATTTTGTTTTCATTGATTTCAACTGGCCATCCAGAACGTGGTACACCTTCAATATTGAAATTGCCAGAATGAAATTTTGTAAACCAGTTTTGGCACTGTCTTTCTCTCAACACATATCTCCATACATGTACCACAATTTTTTTCTTGCTTAAACAAAATTCTTACTTTTTCAGTAATAACAGAGCAAAATATGCCGAAAATGCTGCTTTCGATCTTCCATATTTGATGGGACACAAAAAATAAACAATTGCACAAAATCAAACAAAATTTTTTACAAATAAGCCTTAAAATGATAGCTGTCAAAATATACAATGATAATACGGTTTAGAATGAAAATGGCGGGAAAAATACGACTAATCCGTCTAGTGGTAAAAAAACAAACTTACTTTCCGAACAACCTAATATTATAAAATGCTAAAAATAAGAATACATTTTATATTTTATTGAATTATTGATGCAATTATAAATATACCTTTTAAATGCATAACTGGATGTAGATATATTAAAATTTGTTCATATTTAGCATTAATGATATTAGACAAAACGTGTATGATTAAGCCAAAATAATTTATAAGCATCATAAATAGATATCTTTTTCAATTTTTTAAAAAATGGATTTTAAATATTTTAATAAATTAGATAAATTTTAAAGATTATTAAATTTTTCAAGTGTGTAAATGGATTTGAGAGTAAGATGCTGACAGCTTGGTTGAGCTGAGAAATGAGAACTAAGTTCTGTTTAAGAACCCAAGTTTTTATAAGTATCTTAGTGTTTTAAAGGCAAACCCACACTATTATACATTTTCAAGAAAATAAATGTATAACACCTTAACAGAAAATGTACATTCTTTGTTGAACAATTGTTGTTTTAAATGTTATGTTGTAAGTCATTAGATCCTTTGTTTGTAGCTGACAGCTGAGGAGCAAAGACCTGAAATGCGTCTTGGCAAATGGAAAAAGAGAATTAAATACATGTAAAAAACCCTTGTGTCATTTATATCACACTTCATTGTGAGAAATAATCAGATAACATATAAATTTCCCTTGCCCTTGTCATTTCAGAATTTGCTAAGAATGCTAAATTCATTACTACTCTGAATCTGTCACAGCAGGTGCCTGTAAAAAAAAGGATATGCCTAAGACAAGTTTTATTACTAATAAAGGGTTTTACAAATTTCTGGTAATGCCATTTGGATTGAAAAATTTCTCAGTGGCATTTCAACGTCTGATGAATCAAGTCCTGCAAGGAATAAAGTACCAATATTGTGAGATATATTTAGATGACAATCATATATTATTCTACTTTTTTCAAAACACTTCCAACATATTGGAGAAGTCTTCTGAAGATTGTCAAAGGCAGGACTGACAATTAAATTAGCTATGAGTCATTTTTATCAACTGGAAGTACATCAATTAGGATTTCAGGTAAACAAATAGGGGTTATCCACTGAAAAAAGTAAAGTACAAGTTATCAGGGAGTTTCCGAGACCACACAATACGAAACAGTTAAGTGTGTTCTTAGGAATGTGTAGCTGGTACAGCTGCTTCATTCCACAATATGTAAGAAGAGACAAACCTCTATCAATTAAGATGCAAAAGAATCAAATGGAATTGGAGCCCCAAATGTGAGAAGCCTTTTCAATCTTTAAAAGATAAGCTTATAACTGCTCCTATTTTACAGTTGCCTCAACAAGCTTTACTCTTTACACCGATTCTAGCACAGTTGGACTAGGGGCTGTTCTTTGTCAAGAAAGACCCATCATATATGCATGTAGAACACTCCGAAAGGCCAAAAGGAACTGTATGGCAACCAAGTTGGAATGTCCAGCCAAAGTATGAGCTGTAAAAAAATTTAGAGAATAATTGGATGAAATCAAATTCATGATTTTTACTGATCACACAGCCCTCTACTGGATGAGAGTCATATCATAATATTAATATATTGTATCACAAGGTACAAACACCAAGCAACTTATGGCTCGATTTTCAGCACCCTCAAGCAGAAGAGACCAGATCTTAAAATACAAGGATAATTCTCAATCTGTTCTGGCTTTAGTGGCAATAATCACATTCAAACTACACTTATAACAAAAAGGAATTATTTATTCTCATTTTCATTATACAACTATAACTACAATTAATTAATTATCTGGATAAAACAGTTACAAGAGTAGATGAAATATATAAATTTCGTAAGTATGAAAAGTCAGGTAATGTTAAAAAAAATCTATTAATTTATAAATCATATTGTCTGTTATCAATTAAACAGAATATATTTTTAATGGAGATAATATTTTCTTTATCAATAACAGACTATGTTAAAAAAAGATATCAAAACCGAAACAAAACAGACATTTAATAAATATTTATTAAACACATATCTTAAGAATCTTCATTTTAGAAGGTTCTTAAGATATAACGGTATAATAAATTTATTTCAGATAGATTCAAAGTTAAAATAAAGCTGCAATCTTTTCAATACTTCCAGTTTCCATACATAAAAGGTTTATTTGAGAAATATAAAGGTGAATTTAGCAAATTTTCCACATGGTTGGCTCCTTCCCAAAAAAAAAAAAACAGAGTATCCAGATAACTGCATGAAAAAAGAAAAGAAAGAAATATTCTCAAGACAACTGAAGTGGTTTACAAAATATACCATACGTGTGAAAATGAAATGAGATATTATATAAGAGAAACAAAAAGATTACTCAAAAAACATCAACATCAAGCAGTTATTCGATTAAGTATCATGACATCACCATGGTATTTGCATTGTAGTGAGTCAAATTGTAACATTATATGTATATAATATATTGTTTAAAGAAAATAATATTGTTAAGAGAAAAATTAAAGAACAGTTCTTGATAATAAATAAGAAAACTATAAATAATGTTAATTTAAATAATAGCATCAATGTTGATGCATGCTGGGATAGATTTGTTAACTATAAATGAACTGCACTTGGATTGAATTGCATCACTAAAGAGACCAAAGTGTCATTACTTTGGTGAAATGCATGTGATAGGTAACTTATAGGGTGCGTTTGTTAATAGCGGTCATTCTGCGTCTCCGCTACTACGGGAGTGCGCTGCTGTTTGTAGGCATTTAGGAACAACGGTGATAGAAAGAAAGATATAGTGTAGTGCTCTGTCACTAAATTGTTATATATGTATATATTTTTACTTCTATTCTTTTTGTATCGGGGTCGGTTCTGCATTGGACCCCCCTTTTGTCGTGATAATTTTGTTGTAAGACGTTCTGCTTGTCACATGCCTCTGTCTTCGGCGACCACTCAGTCTGGGGTTGGTTGTGATGACATCATGTGACGGGAAAAACCCTGATGGAAGGGGTATAAAAGGGAGTGTATAACAAGCACAAGGGCTTTTTTTTCTTTGGACTTTGCCTGGGACTAGTGGAGAGCAAGCCAGCGGAAGGCTATGAAGGCAGGGAAGCCCGAGAGAAGAGATAAGCAAAGGAAGGGTTAAGAGTAGGGAAGAGGCGCTAGGCTCTTTGTTGAATGGAATCTGTTTGCATCCACAATAATATTCAATGGAGAGTGGAAGAACTGTTGATTAGAGACAGAAGGTAAAAGGAATAACTGATACTCACATGTAGTACGACCGTTCCGTTGTAAATTTTTGGCTAAAATTGAACAACATTCAAAGAATGCATCAACCCCTCCAGCATGTACTCATCACTGTATAAATTGTAAATATTACCATTAGGCTAAGCATTTTTGTAATCTAAGTAATTAGTATACTAGTGTTTTAAATATTATATATTTTTTTTTTTTTGTATACATAAATTATAAATTTCCTTCCTCAAAACCGTATTCGAGTGATAATTATTTGTATGACCCGTGTTTTCTTTATCAGTGAGTCCGAACCCTGTCATTTCGTACTCACTACAATAGTATTGTGATGGAGAAATCTATAATTCTAAAATATGAGCTTTTAAAGGCAAAAGAAGAGTCCAAATTGTAAAATTTAACCATAAAATGGATTATTTGTTGAAAGAACATTCAAAATAGCCATGAAAAAATCAGAATGCCGCCTACCATTTGAAAAAATTCGAAAAGACACTTACATCACCGCGTGCATTAACTTGCGCTTTCACAACTTCTAAATTTTCATTCATAAAACCACATAATGGACTCTGAAATGAAACTATCTGAACCATGGGGGACGCCATGTTGCTTTCCACCGCAAACGACTGCTACAAGCAGCTGTTTTTGCCGTTTGACGGCGTGCACTCCAACAGGAATTTAGGAACGCATTCCGCAGAAATTTTTAAACAGATGTTGCTCGCACTGAGTTATGCAGAGGAATAAAAGAATGCACCCATAGTTGTATAATGAAAAGTGAGAATAAATAATTCCTTTCTTGTTAGAAGTGTAGTTTGAATGTGTTAATTGCCACTAAAGCCAGAACAGCTTGAAAATTATCCTTGTATTTAAAAGAATCCTTTTTTTTAAAATTTCTTGAACTATTTTAATTTAAATTTCCAGCCCCATTGAATATTTTAAATATTTTATTAATTTTATTAAATATTTGAAATGTTCAGATCACATATAACTTATCAAATTTTGTAAAAATTTGAAAACGTAAGTTAATTCAGCACTACTCTGATTGCAGATGCTAAATTAACAAACTTTTACTTACATCATTTCAGTAATTTTACAAATTATGAAAATGAAAAAATTTGGCCCATCATTTAAAAAGTATACCTTCCTGTTCAAAATAATGCAATTTTTGAAAAATCTAAAAATCAATATTAAATTAATTGTTAAAATAAATTTTCACAGATCTTAATTTTATTTTTGACAAAATGCAATTCCATAAAAAACCAACAATAATATAAAATATTATTGTTGTTTTTTTATAACAGCTGTCATCAGCAAAACAATCATCATATAAAAATTTTTACGAACATTCAGCTCGTTACTAATCTAGTAAAGCATACAATAAAACACAGTTTAAGAAAAAAGTTTTGCCTTTATAAATTACAGAAAGTAACAGAAAGTAAAGAGGGAATGGTGAGACATGAAGAGATAGAAAATAAAACAAAATGCCTTTTGAAAAAAGTAAGAAAAAACCATTTGCAGTGAAGAAAAAAAACTATAATACACTAAAACTATAATTCCACTTAACTCCACAAACAGTTTTCAAACATTTCAATATATTTTGTTTGGAGCTCTAAAAATGAACTTCAAAACATTATTTAATTCAATGAGATATATATATATATATATATTATACTTCACTTCTATAAAGTGGGTATTATTTTTAAATTGACACACTTTTTATTATTTCTAGCTGGTATAGTTGAATATAGACTTTCATATTAAATAAGTTTGACTAAATATTTTAAATAACTTGTATACCTTAAGGGCTAGTACGCGTTGGGCGTTGCATTAAACGCGTGTTAGTAGCATACATACCGCACGTTTAGCTCGGCATTTGACAACCATTTGCACTAGCTCAGCTTGGAAATGGATGTGAAAGTAATTGCTTGTGTGTGACTCCTCTATCATCGCTATAAAAGACAATGGCAGAGGCAAAGAGAATTTTGGGCGCACCCAATATTATGAGATAGACTGACGCATGGAATGTTTGACGTTGTATCCGAAACTAAGACAATATGAACCCAAGTTTTTTAATTATTTTAGAATGTCTATAAAATCATTTCATGATGGCTGGTCTCTCTTGGATTTTATCAATAAATAGATCAGTATCGAAATGATCATTCTCCATTTCGGACAACGTGCGTCCACTCTACCCGAAAGTGTGCGATCGAATGTACAACATGGCAGTATAAGTATCTCAAAGCGCACGGCTGACGCCCACAAAATGCACGTCCTAACCAAAATCTATCAACACGCGTTTGTGTGTGTATTGTGTGCATTTTGAAGCATGCACTTCAAAATGCCTAATGTGTACACAACCTAAGATGTAATTTATATCTAAAGTAAATAACTGCTGAGTATGATATTCATTTTATAAATACAATAAAAACTAATAATACTGTTATTAAGTTATAAAAACATTGAAATTTAACTTACCTCTATTAATGTTCTCAAGCTGAAAAAAATAAGTCATATATTTAATTAATTTTAAAATTTAGTCAAATAATATATTTATTTGCTTAAATTAAAAAGGGAATATATCATCATTTTTTACTTTTATTTACAGAAACAATGTAAAAAGTACTCTAAGTTTTATATAATCGATACATTAAAACATATGTAATTTTTTCACTATGAAATTCAAAAAAACCACAGACACATGATTGACACACAAATTTACATTCAATAGTTCAAAATTTTATTAAATTTACAATTCTACAATTATCTTGACAGCAATGCTATCTAATAACCACAATGTGAATTTATTTCACAAGAGCCTAAAGTTAAATTTAAATATTTCATCAATAAGTGTGTTGAGTGATTCAATATTCAATGAAAAACAAAATTTTGAATTATTAAATAATTTACAATTGTTTAATATAATTTTTTTTAAAACTCTTTTTGCCATGTGAGCTTGCTGAAAGAGGACCTCTTTCAGCAAGCCCATTATGGGTTTGACCAGGTCCACAATGGGGCAGCTGGATGGTAGATGGAACCCAATATATCTGGATGACCAACCTGCAAAAAATTCCCGAGGATTTTTCGACCCCTCCAGATTCGATCCTGGGTCCTCCAGAGCAGTAGGCTGTCACCTTAACTGCTCAGCCACCTGGCCTACGATTGTTTAATATTACTATATACATAGACATTTATGTAAAAATTAACTATAAAAACTATAAGGATAAATTATTAATTTAAATATAAAAGTATTTCAATACTACTCAAAAATAAAACAAACACTGATACTTTAAATTAAAGGCTTAGCTTAAATCACGCAGAATATACCACTTGATGGTGAGATTTATCTAGGTAGGAGTGTATTTACAGTAGATTTACATTTGATAGAATTTAGATATTTGAAAAAAGCATGATAAGTTTCTCACTTTTTCCATCCAGTCCTTAACTTACTGCCATGTTTACCAAAACTAATTGATAGAATTGTTATGCTGTCTGTTAGTCAGTCCAGTGATCAGTATAGCTGTTCTCTATCTAAAATAGTCTTTCTTGCCATAAACTATTCCCATGAAGTGATTTTTGAATTCTGGTATGATCATCCAATGCACTTTTTTACTAAGTGATGGGTCATACATCAATCTCCATTTAATTGTTTCAAAGAATTCTTTTAGCAGTATTATATCATCCCAAACATATAACAGATTTTTTATAGATGCAGTCTGTTTCATAATTTCAGGCACAACATTTTAAAAATATTTTCACAATACTAAAATACAATTGAATCCATATCATGTTAGAACTCACTATTACTGGAAACAATAGCTAAAACAACATTTAAGTAGCATAATTAAATAAGACAATTTTAGTTAAATTCAATTAAAACAATAAAATAAAATTTTTCACTAACATATTTTAATGTCAGTCAATTAAAATTTGTATAACAAAGATTTATTAATTATTACATGTTACTAAGATTATAATTTAATTATTATTAAATCATATGTTTTGGAATGGGCTAATGTGATAAAACCGCTTATTGTATGTTCATGGATATTATCAGTCATTAAAAGTGTCATGTGTGTTATTTTGTATACTGTATATATATTGTATAGGTAGATAATGATT
This sequence comes from Centruroides sculpturatus, assembly GCF_000671375.1. Classification (NCBI taxonomy): domain Eukaryota; kingdom Metazoa; phylum Arthropoda; class Arachnida; order Scorpiones; family Buthidae; genus Centruroides; species Centruroides sculpturatus. The sequence goes on along the minus strand of NW_019385551.1, from coordinate 193,117 downwards.
TATTTCAGTAAATCATTATCTATAGAAAATAACAGCTGTAAAGTGAAAACTCTGTGTCGACAAATTTATGCTTAATCAAACCATCTCAAAAGCAGGTTAAATCTAAAAAAATTCTTATTAGCATTAAATTAGATGTTTTATTAAAATCAGTTTAAATTTAGAAATAATAACTCAAACTTACAAAAGATATCCAATGTTACATATCTCCCAAAACCAATACGTTAACTTTGATAGTCCCCATGAAGACTGAGAACCTGATACCATACCACCTAAGAAATAAAAAGAAAAATTATTTTGTAATTCAGACATTTTATTACGAAAACAATACATAAATATTTTTTACAGTGAAATGCAAACTATTATTTATAAACATCAACAATTAATAAACTAACTGAAATAAAAAAAAACACCTTTAAAAAACATTATAAATACTATTTTATATTAGCAGATTTATTTTATCAAAATTAAATCTGCTAATATAAGACTATAACGAACTTTGTATAAATGCTATAAAAGTGATTAAAAATTATTTACAAAATGAATACTCATCTAATCAATCTAATCTAACCAATCTTAATTTCTACCTTTTCTTTCAAATGTTTTTGAACATAATAACCTTCAAAAACATTTAAAAGAAACAATAAAAATTAATGACAATGATAAACAACAGTAGTTGTCAGATATAACAGTAAATTTATGTAAATACATAAAAAATAGCAAATTACATAATATTGTATACATACTAAACACACAAATTCACACCTAAATGCTAATTCCAGCAGTAAATGAACAAAAATAAACTTTAATGTTCAAAAATTTTCGGCTGTCTTTCAGAGGCCCTCATCAGGAAAAATGCAAACAACAGAAAAAACAGTTCTATCTCTTGAAAAGTTTTAGCTTTTAAATATAGCTGTGTTCTAATTTTTAAACATTATGCTTTTGAATACAAAGATCATATTACAACATATAAATAAATTATTTTTTAACTAAAAGCTATAAATAAATTCATTTGTAAAAGTTAGCCCGATGTTTTAACGTATAAGCCAGTGTTTTTCAACCTGTGGGACGCGACCCCCGGGGGTCGCGAAGCCTTACATGGGGGTCGCAGGTGAAAGAAAAAGACAAGTGTTTGTAGGTCCTACACTACAATAAAAAAAATAGAATTTCAGTGAGAAGGCTGTGCCTGTTTATTTTACAGTACAATTGGTTTTTTGATCGATATTTAAAGAAAGAAAATTAAATACGTAGTTTTTAAAATCACTGATATAGTTTAAATATGGCAATGTGATCAGCATACAAATGGCTGGTCACTTCATGTACAGACCACCTTCATAAAGCCTTCTGTGCACAGTAGACGTTGACACCATCCTTCTGACAACTGTAGCATGAGAAGACCTAACTTGAAGTTGGCAATTTAAAGTTCTACTCCTTCATGTTAGGAGTATTAAGTACTGGGGTCAGATGTCACGCCAACAGTTATCTCAATCAAAACTTCTTCCAAAACTTCAGACTATGAGGCGTTAAATATAATTAAAAATATTTTATTCTTGAGAGCGCTTTCGACGTAAATATGCACGTCGTCTTCAGGCAATTCAAAATCGAATAGAGATTCGATTTTGAATTGCCTGAAGACGACGTGCATATTTACGTCGAAAGCGCTCTCAAGAATAAAATATTTTTAATTATATTTAACGCCTCATAGTCTGAAGTTTTGATTCTACTCCTTCATGTGAATAACTGCAAATATCAGTCATCAGTGCTCAACATAGCTCTTGGCCTCCAAAGGTTTTACAAATGAATCAGGCTCAACATAGCTCTTGGCCTCCAAAGTGCTCAACAGATTTGGCATCCAAAGGTTCACTGAACCTTTGGATGCCAAATCTGTGATTTGAAATTTTTGCTAAAGTCTAAAGACTCACATTTAACCATATGGCTACCTCTGTCTGACTTTGACCTGCCTCTAATCTCTCAATTGCCATCCACCACAGTTCATCCAGCAAATAATGCCTCAAAATCATTGTAACAAAGTGTCTATCCCAGATTTCTTGTTACTATAATATCACAGTACTATAGTCTTACTGTTAAACATGCATTTTTATGCTACTTGCAGATGGTGCATTCCAATTGAAGTGCCACTATTTTGCATATTGAAGTTTTGTTCAGCACATTTTATTTAACTACATACTCAAATTTTGTAGTGATTGGATTGTTTTTGAATGAATTTTTGCTATTTTTGTGATTTTTCCTTAAGTTTTGGAAATCAGTGTATGAATATATATATATATATTGGTTGTTATGGTTTACATTTACATTAACCAGAATATATAGTTCCAACTTACCCTATGATCTGTTTCAACATACCACTGGTTCAGAGTAAATTGAAACAAACGGCATTCTGAAAAACTTTTTTCCTTCTGAAAATTCTGTTTATAAAACATTAAAAAAGATTAGTTGGACATTATTATATATATAATGACACTGAACTAATCTGTTTTAATGTTTTATAAATATTTTGTATATAACAACATCCAACTAATTTGCAACATCTGATGAAACAACCTTTAACATGCTAACTAACATTAACAGTTATTCAATAAAAAAAAAATCCAAACCACACACTGTTCCAACAGTGTTCCAACAGTGGATTTTTCCAATGTTCTGGTCTCTCCTACTTTCTAAATATGATGGTTTGTATTTAAAAATTTAATACGAGTAAATGTATAAAGAAGAAACATACATCATTATTACAAAAATGATAAAATGTTTCAAATCAGTTCGAGTTATACTAAAGTAGTTAATCAGTTTCCTCCCCCTCCAGCACACCTACTCTTTTATACTTATGAAAGTCAGTCATCCAAAAGAAAAAAATCATGATTATATCTCAAAAGGAAAAAAAGGGAACAAAGTTGTACAAGAAAACAAGCCTGCAGTGCAACAAAAATAGCTTCAAAATTTTCTTCTTTAATTAAATACTTTATACAAATATATACAACAATTACTGTATATGCATACAATCCATAAATTTTTTTAAATGTCAGTCTTTCAACCATTTTGTCAAATTAAGTCAGTCAAGGTTGACTGACACAAACAGGGACACTTTTTAAAACATGGCCTCATTCCTAATTTATGTATAAGTAAATTAGATGGAAAAAGTAATATATTTAACATCAATTTATAAATACATTATATTAATGCAATTTTAATTTCTGTCAAATGTGTTCACAAAAAGAAGTCATATTATCACAAACATATTTCTTCCACATTATTTCACATCAAGAAAATAATTTGATTTTGTAACAATAAATGGTGAAATTATTTTAACTTTTAAATCGATATTAAAAGGAAAATTTTATTAACATATACAAATACTATAAATAAATATAATTGTAATGTAACAAATATAGTGGTTATCCACGTAGTCAATACCCAAGTCTCGAAATATCCACAGACAGGTCGAGGACAACCCATTAGTTTATTGTTTCTATAGATAAGTTAACTGAAATTGCATCAATGTATAGTTTACTTTATAGTACAAAAGATTTTTTATCGACATTTCAAATTGACATTGATATTAATTTTGAAGAAAGTTTTGGATTGATGAGAAACATAACACAACACACAGGCAATCTGCCAAAAAGAAACTCCTCTCGATAGGAGGGAGGACTTTATACGATCTCTATTTAGGTATTAGACACGTGAAGAAAAGACGGAAAACTCCACGCGGCCAGCTCGTCAATCGGATGCGAACCCACGATCAATTTTATTCTCTTCGTCGTCCAAGTTAATACGTGGGCTTTTAGCTTCGTTGCTGTACCATACGATCCGCTTTTGCCGGACAAAGCTTACTGCTCAATCATGCATGGGGGAGTAGAGAATAATACCTTCCATCAGGTCTTTTAAGGATAACCACCTGTAATGCAAATGTGGAGAAAACTCGGAAAAGTCTACGAGAAAACGTCCCGGCGAGGCACAGATCCATAACCGAGCACTCAGGAAACAGAACCGGTCAGCCACCAAAGGGCCTCCACGACCAATCATCAGATTTTATCAAGGAAAGTCGGTTCTTAAAGGATTGTTTTAATGTGTTCTTATGGAGGAAATATTTGCAGTTATTTAAACAAAGAAAGCTTTACTATTCTCGATACTTGCCATCATTTACGAAAATATCACATTTTTATATTTAAGTTTGGTTATTTACGTCTCATCTAAAAGAAAACTAAATGGATTTTAAATAATACGTAAATTATTTGTTTAAGTTTTATTTCTTTAGTTACTAAACAATAAACATATTAGCATAGAAAAAAGAAAACAAACTCACGTTCGTTTACATAAGGCATTTCGACAAGGCAAACAAATGATCGCACCTCACTACCGAAGTGAAAATCACAAAAATGGCGAACGATGACGTTTATTAATAACGACCTCTAGTGTGAAAATTATTAAATGCTTTTTTTTTTCTTTTAATTAAATTATGAACGTATGAACTTTTAAACAGTTTCATGTCCACTGCATAAATGTTCACGCTAACGATTTTTATTTTTAAAAAGAAGCAGCGGCAAAAAGACCCTCGTCGAACGATTTTACGTAAATTGGAATGTAATTTTCATAAAAATTGTAATTTCGTAACGCCGTGCGACCTATCGAAATATTAGATATTACGAAAAGTCCGCAATGGCCGACATCTTTGGTTTCGGTGTGCATTTATGTATAATTTTTCATTTTATATAAAAAATTTATTGTTTTTCTTGAAAATTATCAAGTTTGTAACTGTTCAAGTATTATATAACGCTGAATAGGAGAAATGAGGGAGTTGATCACGGCATTACCGAAAGGGAAAAGAAAGTTTGTCCTTGCTTTCTGTAACACCATAAAAACTTGTTTATAAGATGTAAAAGTGATAAGCGGATATTACGGCAAATCAAAAAAGTTAAGAAACAAAGTAGCTTTAGTAATACTGTATAATCTCCGAAAATAATCCCCGCGGTCCACGGAAGATAGTTTGAATAGTGATAAATTCCACAACGCTGTAACAAACAAATAAACAAAATTTCCCTTTTATTTATCAGATTTTAGTGAAATATTTAAAATTTTTAAAACTATATTTTATGCCACAAACACACCAATGTCTAAGTGGATAAATCCACCGAACACTGGTAGTGGCTATGGGTTTTCTCCTGGCCAGTGGACCGGCTTGGAGTTTTCCGGGTTTTCTTCACGTTTTTGACACCTAAATAGGGGCTACTTTCTCATAGAAAGTCTTCTCGGGAGCCGTACACCCTCGGAGATCGTCCACGTCTTAAACGAATAAACCAAACCAATGATACATAAAATGCATTTTAATTCCATTAAAATAGTTTATTTAACGATATTTGTAGTGCCAAATATATAATTTGTTTTAATACATTCCTGTAAATCTATAATTTTTAAATTTTCAAATTATAGAAGTTATCGAACGTGTTTAAATTCGATTTTCAAATTCCGAACGTCACATAACGATAGCGTTTTCAAACACCGTTTCATATATTCGAATTTCGTTATTCCGCTTCTAGAATTTTTAAGATCATGATGAGCGATAAAAGCAATGAAAGTAGAAAACGCAGTCCTCATGCAATGGATGATGATCTTCAAGTAAAACGAAGCTGTGCTAGTAAAGGAGAGATTTCCAAGAGAAGAAGGATGGAAAAAAGCAGAAGCAAGAGAAGAGATAAACAGAGAGGAAGAACAAAGCAGAGAATCAGAAACAAGAGAAGAAATAAACAGAGAGGAAGATCAAGGCAGAGAATCAGAAGCAAAAGAAGAAATAAACAGAGAGGACGATCAAGGCAGAGAAGCACAAGGCGAAGACGATTTCGCAGAAGACATTGTCCATGCAGAAGAACTAAAATTTTCAAGATGTCTCTAATATTGAATAATCTTATGGTGATCCTCTCCGATAGTAGACGATATAACTGCTAGAGTTTTATGATTTAACAACCAAACGGCTCTTTTCAGAGCCATTATCTAACGATTAAGAGTAGTTGGATTGATTTTAAACAACATTTAGAACGTCACGTGAAAACTATTAAATATTTTCTTATTCCGCTGAACGATTGCAAAACGTTAATAATGTTTAAACTTATCCTGTTTACAGTGATGTAACGAATCGTATAATTCAAAAAATTATATTTTATTATTAATTTGTGTCTTAGTTTATGGATAATGTTTCTAAAATGAGTGTTGAGGGTTTGTATGGGAGTTGAATTCTGATACTCATAGAGGTAAGCTATCTTTCCGCCTGGTTAAATTACCAGCATTTTGTACATAGTTATTGCGTGTTTTTTTTTTAATTAAATTAAGAATCAGTTGCAAATAGTTTAATCAGTAAAGACATCTTTACCATAAGATCTTGAATTATATTATTATACGACATATATATAAGTGCTATTTATATATATCATGAAAAAGTAATTAGAAAAAAACTGTTAAATAAACTAGTAATTCATTTATCTTTAACAGAAACAGTAATTAACCGTTATAATTACTGTAATTAATTTTCAAAAATTAAATTATTTAATTCAATTTTTTAATAAGATTTTTCTGAGATATTTATCTCAGAAAAATCTTAGGAGTTTGTGGGGATGGACCCTTCTGATATGTCGAGCTCCATCTTTCAACACCCGGCTCTCCCATTGTGGGTCTGGCTGAATCTATAATGGATTTTTTATAAAAAAAAAGCCCCTCTTAGTGCCCATGGGAAATGAAGAGTTAACAAAAAAATACAAATTTCTGAAATATAATTGATAACACTTCTAAATTCTTCATAAAAATAAATTTTTATGAAGAATTTAGTAGTTATTATTTTTATGCCATAACTATATATCTAAGTGGATGTGAATAAAGAAAACAAAGCTATTATTTATTTATTATTCAAATCCTGTACAATCCATGTGCAGAAGTATAATATTTATTTAATTATAATTATTTACTGTATCATTTTTTGTACTTGGTAAATTTTTGGAGAAATTTTGGGTCCTGAAAATATTCTGCAACACTTTTCATAAGTACTGTAAGTGCATTGCACCATATTACTCCTTTCTGCCTGCAGATGGCTACACTTAGCGCGTTATCAGAAAAAAAAATTAACAAAGCAGCCAATGAGGCAAACTTTCTGACTTTTTGACAAATTTTCTGAATTTCCATGACTTTTTTCAAACACTAATGAAAATAAAATCCCCAACTTTCCAGGTGCAAAGGTACCCTGTATCGACCTTACTACCAATTGTTACAAGACTCGGCAGTTACGTTCACATACTTCTAACTTAGATAATATGGTACAGTACAGTACATCCCACCACAAAATATTGATTGAATTTCTATAAATCAATTAATTAGGCTGCAATTTTAAAAAATTGTGGATTTATAAATTTCCATTGTCGTCAGTCTGTCAATCTCGAGAACGTAGTTAGATAGATAAAAGACGAAACCAAATAGGACAGTTTGGGGGCAGGAAAGATATCTATTGTTAAAGGAAAAGTATGATGTACAGGGTCAAGCCAGTACTAATTTGAGGCGGAGAGCATATATTTTAAATTAAATAAAAGTGTGATTAAAAATTGCAGCCTGGCATTGTGACGATGTCACAATAAATAATTGCTCGTTTATCATACTGTCGACATTGAGGAACTCGTTATACGTTAAATAAGATGGAATGTAGTGAGTGTGATTTAAAATATTGTCATAGACAAAGTTTAAACAGGTATATTAAAGTAGGCTGACCATATCATTTACAATCCAACCAGGGACACATTTCAGAATCAGTGAAAATGAGATCTAAAATTGATTGATTATTTTTGAAAATTTATTTACTTATTCATCTATAAATTGGTAATAGTATATTGGCGTGTTAATAAAATTGCTCTAGTCAAAGATTGATTCTACGAACAAATATTAAAAATAGGTAAAACCGAGGATAGTTCCCGGAAATTGGGGACGTTTGGTCACCGTAATATTAATGCTCTCCTTCTCCCCCCGCGGGGAATTATGAAAAATCCCTTCTTGTTGTGCGTTTTCATGATGTACTCTAACTGTGTACAAATTTCACTTCTCTAGGTTCAGCGGTTTGCTCTGGGCGATGATGAATCAGTGACTCAGTCAGTCATTCAGTCAGGACAAGTAATTTTATATATTTAGATTTCGGAAATTTTCTTCAATTATTGTAGTGTTCCGAATGGATTAATCGTATTCAGTGTCGAATGCGATTCTCAGAAACAACAGAGTTAACAAATACTCAAATATCTCATTTTTATATTTAGCCTGGTCGTATTCAACGTCGTTGTCGTTGACCAGCAATTTAAATGGATGGAAATGGCTTATTTCACAACTGGACGATGTCAATTTTGAATGTAGATGAGCCAATGCTTTCTTCTGTCCATAGTATCGTTCTCTGTCTCTTTCGGCCATCTCTAGGTATGTTTCTTTCTCTTCTCTCTTCATACCGTTCCATTTCCTTCCTAATTTCTTAGCTAATTGCCAAACTCCTGTNAGGCTGCACATATCATTTACAATCCAACCAGGGACACATTTCAGAATCAATGAAAATGGGGTCTAAAATTGATTGATTATTTTTGAAAATTTATTTACTTATTCATCTATAAATTGGTAATATTATATTGGGGTGTTAATAAAATTGCTCTAGTCAAAGATTGATTAAAAATAGGTAAAACCGAGGATAGTTCCCGGAAATTGGGGACGTTTGGTCACCGTAATATTAAGACAAGCCAGCATATAAAGGAGTGACAAAAATATTAAAGTATTTGTTTTTACTTACATATCATAAAACAAAAGAACTATTATCAAACTTTATTGTGAAATACATGATATTAATTAATTTCTAAGTCAGGAAAAAGTATTCATCATTTAAAAACACAAGGAAAAATAACGAAGAAATGATATATTCTGTCTATCCCAACCAAATAAGGATGAGCATAAAAGATGAAAACTGTGTTGATACCTTCACTCCAGAACATGTAAGCTATCGAAATGAATTGTGCCATGCAATTTTAACATCGAATGAAAGAGGTACTGTACATTAAGAGCAAAAATTCCATTAAGGAAACCTTTCAATGCCATTTTAGAGGAACTCAGAGACAGCCTATCAGCAAAAGGTAGACCTCTATTCTGTTTATTCATTTAGGATGTATCGGAATATAATATTGAGAGTAGTTTCAATTTGGTATCAAAATCTGTAAGGCATCCAAATGATTCAATAAATGTAGATGACTGGGATTGGTTTTAATACACCTAAGTACTTAATGAAGACTAAACGTTATTGAAAACAAAAAATCGCATCTAAAATAGTACAGTAGAAGTCGTTCTTCCGGTTAAGCCTTCCTTAAATGCTCTCCCTCTCCCCCCGCGGGGGAATTATGAAAAATCCCTTCTTGGTGTGCGTTTTCATGATGTACTCTAACTGTGTACAAAATTTAACTTCTCTAGGTTCAGCGGTTTGCTCTGGGCGATGATGAATCAGTGACTCAGTCAGTCAGTCAGGACAAGTAATTTTATATATTTAGATTTCGAAAATGTTCTTCAATTATTGTAGTGTTCCGAATGAATTAATCGTATTCGTTGTCGAATGCGATTCTCAGAAACAACAGAGTTAACAGATACTCAAATATCTCATCTTTATATTTAGCCTGGTCGTTGACCAGCAATGTCGTTGTAGTTGACCAGCAATTTAAATGGATAGAAATGGCTTATTTCACAACTGGACGAGGTCAATTTTGGATGTAGATGAGCCAATGCTTTCTTCTGTCCATAGTAACGTTCTCTGTCTTTTTCGGCCATCTCTAGGTATGTTTCTTTCTCTCCTCTCTTCATACCGTTCTATTTCCTTCCTAATTTCTTAGCTAATTGCCAAACTCTTGTTATTTTCAATTTCTTTTCGGATCGCAAAACGCCTTGGTGATCGCGAAAGTATAATAAAAATGAAGAGGCGAGCCTTTTTGGGAAGTTTATTTGTTTCTTGATATCTCTTAACTGTTTGCGATGAAACCTTTTCGACTCGGACTCTCCCCTTCTCGGATTACAGATGTATTCGTATACATCTGTAATCCGAATTCCTGACATACGATCGTTTAAAAGACGAAGTTCGAGGAAATTGACTTTAGGAATTAACATTCTTCCGATTTTTTTCGATAGGGGAACGATGTTTCGGTTAGGTCACTCGTTCGATTCTATACAGTAACAATACTGTAATTCTTACAACAAAAGAAAACAGACGCTAATTGTTCGTAGATTAACTCTGTTACGAGCAATTGTTATTCATAAATATACCATTACTTTTCACTTTCGATGCCTTGAAATAATTTACATATTTAAATTAATACAGTCGATCCCCCATAACACTGTTGATAATTCCGTTTTATATGAATTCCATATTGTACGAGTCACTTAGATTTTCCAAATACGTGAGCCGTTCACAGCCCGGCACACGTATTTGTAAAATCTAAGTAACTCGTACAACATGGAATTCATATAAAACAGAATTATCAACAGTGTTATAGGGGGGTCGACTATATAATAAATATTCAATCGAAATATATTGTACTGTACCTATAAATTTAGTTGCGGTGAAAGGTTAGGAGTAAATTGATAAACGTCACTGGTATAAATCGTTAAATCCAAACGAAAAACATCTGAGATTTAAACAAATAGCGCCAAGTAAAAGCTTATCACAATATTGTTTGTAATCTAAGCTTTTACTTGGCACAATTTTTTTTACATCTCAGATGTTTTCTATTTCGATATCAATTGTTTTTGGTCGATGAAGGCTCGAAAGTGTTTTTATTTCGAAAGAAATATAGATACTCTGATTTTAATATAAAATTTATTAATATCGAGAAATAATAAACTTTTATATTTAAGCTTTTATAAGAATAAGTATGTACTGTACAGATTTTTTGCATTGAGTGGCCATTTACTTTTTCTACTACTGTAGAGTAGGCCTATCATTGCGTTTTATTCATTCGTTTTTTTTTTTTTTTAACATTAATATCCACATAACTTATTTAAATGATGATAGAACAGGAATGAAAGAACAAAAAAATTAAAATTAAACGGTTTTTTAAATTACAGATCGTACGCGCAAAGTTGCGCACGTCAGATACGATGCATCGAATTAGGCTGACAAAATAGAATCTATCAGGTCGAAGTTAACTGCTGTCCTCACTCGAAGGCTTTATAGATTTGTACCCTTTCCAGATTTTTCGGCCGAGACACTATTTTCGCTCAATGGGATCTTTTTCATTTCTAAGGAGTAAGAAAATCATAGGGTTTTTCTAAAACCAATTCCATGCTTACTATTGATACATCGGGCTATCTACTTACAGATGGAACAGAGAGCCTTGCCCTACTGCATTGTGTAATAAGGAAAGGCTCTCTGTTCATAGAATTAGTTCGTTTAAGGCCGGAAGTCTTCTGCTTTGGGCAACCCGGAATCAAATCCGCTAGGATTTGAACCCGGGTTTCCCGGATCCGGACAAATTTGATCACCCGAAATTTTTCAAGTGGTGATTCTCCGAATATGTCGGGCTCCGTTCTTCAATACTCGGCCGTCCCAATGTGGGCCTGGCCAAACCCATAATGGGCTTGCTTAAAGAGACCCTTTTAATGCCCATATGGCAGAAAGAGTTTTTTAAAAAAGAGCTGACTTTAGACATTTTTCTTCGGAAGAATATTTTGGGAAAATATATTCTTATAAAACATTGGTTTGGGCTCTCTGTTGGTGGGGACCTCCCAAGCAATTTCCCTTTTCTCCCATAGGATAACACGCCACTGATCTAGTAACCATGATAAAAAGATGGAGTTGAAAGACATTAGAGCGGGCAATATAAAACAAATTTTTTTAATATAAAAATATTTAAAAATTATATTAATATCGCTAATAACAGTATTATTATTAATGTTATGAAAATTTTTAATATTCCTCATAATAATTTAAGAAAAACATGACATTTGTTCGAACATTTTCCGGAAATTAGCCGGTAGCCATTTTTATATCGACTGTCAACATCCGCTTTTGTGTGAATTAACAAAACGAGGAATTCTCCAAAGAGAAAAAGCACGTATCAAAATGGTAAACGATATTATTATTATTATTATTATTTTATCGATAATCTTTCATTTAAACAATTTAATTAATCACAGAGAGAAGTTTATATATATATATAAATGGAGTGTATGTCCCTATATTTCACTTTTCAGCAAAAACTACACATCGCACATGAATGGTGTTTGTATGTGGTAGTAGCCCCAAGTCTCCATTCGTGCACTATGGTGGTTGCATCTCGATAGCTATAAGGGTGCGGGAGATATGGGGCTGAAAGTGGTTGAAAGTGGTTTTCTATTTCGAATGTTATGTTCGAATTAAATTCTAACATAAAATTCGAATATTGGTTCGATTATAGAACGATTGTAAACGTTTCAGAAACGTTGAAAATAGTTCGTTTGACTGGACGTGAACAGGAGACGTTCAGAAATAGAATCGGGACCAGGTCTCTAATTAGTCTGGAAACGGGG